>NC_046318.1:56932083-57014583 GCF_009819535.1 Lacerta agilis | reverse complement strand
TGTAGCTGAAGTAGGAAACCCAAGCATGCTTGCACTGGGAGGTGTTAAAGCTGGAAACACAACAGAAACATGACCATTATAAAGTGCTATTGTCTCAAAACTCTGCCAGTTAGATAAATCCTGATAACTACTAGAAAAGGGGAGAAATGAAAAAGGTGAAATGAAACAGAAGATTTCATCCTAGTTTTACCACGTTATAAAATTTATTATTTTGTTGTGCCATGCCTTAAATTGTAAGTTCGGGAATCTCAAGTCTAATGTCTGTCATAAACTAACATTTTGATAATATTTGCTTAACTAACTTTTGCCCCCAACTTTAGCAAAGCAGACATAATGATACTTGCTTATTTTACAGACCTATTGATAGAAGTACTGAGATAATGCCCAAGAAGCTCTTTGAACACTTGACATATGCTACACAAGCACTACATATTATAATCATCCTATACAAGAACACAATGCCTGTTGAACTAAAGATACCAAATATACTTGGAGAGTCCTGTCATGAAGTCTACCTAGGCATGTCTATACAATCTGCAAATCTGTATGAATCTAATT
The DNA here is from genome assembly GCF_009819535.1 of Lacerta agilis. Lineage (NCBI taxonomy): Eukaryota > Metazoa > Chordata > Lepidosauria > Squamata > Lacertidae > Lacerta > Lacerta agilis. The sequence goes on along the minus strand of NC_046318.1, from coordinate 57,014,025 downwards.
TCAGACTCAAGGTGCAAATGATATTTAGAATTATCAATCTAGTAAATAATTTTAGTTGATTACTCTGCTGCCATTAACATATTAATGAAATTATGAACTGATTAAATTTAAATAAATTTCAAGATAGGTACCTTTTGAGATAATGAAGGAAGAGGGAGATCATTTACAATTCACTACAAAAGTAAGCATCTCTGAAAGGAAGAACCAGCTTATCACAACACAAGCAGTGGCCTGCTGGACCAGGCCAAAAGCCCATATAGTCCAGCTTTCTGTTTGTATAGTGGCCAAACAGGTGCCTATGAAAAGCAGACAAGCAGGACCTGACTGCAAAGGCACTCTCCTGACTGGTGATTCCCAGCAAGTGGTATACAGAGACATACTGCCTCCAACTGTGGAGGTCATAGCCATTATGACCAATAGATATGGCATGGTCTCAGGTTCAAGTATTATAAGGAAAAGAAGAACTACTCCTTCTCCACACCATACATGATCTTAAATACTTCTATTAAGGGAATCTGTTGAATCTGGCTGACAGTAAGAAATCTTAACTTATTTGAAAATAATTATATTAAATTGTGGAAAGAGGTTGAGAAAGAGTTGGAGATATGGGAGAATGAAACACTCCCTGTTAAGTAGAACTTCAGCCATTAAAATGAATATACTCCCCAGGACGTTGTTTTTATTTTAATCAATCCCGATTGTAAATAATTTAAACTGCTTCAAAGAATAAAACCCTGCCACAATATCTCTAAATTCATCTGGCAGGGGGGAAAGCCAAGAATTAAACATAAAATTATGATAGATACAAAAGAAAGAGGAGACTTTGCCTTCCAGATCTGCAGTTGTATTATGGCTATCTCCCATTGAAGCAATTACAATTAAAAGAGTTAATATGGATAGACAATGGGCGACTTACAAAATAACTCTTACAAAATAAGGATACAGTACATTTCTGTCTAAAATGTATATATATTTTTTATTAGAATGGGAAACAAAAGACAAGCTAGTTAAAACTTCAATGACACACTAGGCAATAGATATAGGACACAATATAGATCTTAACCTCTGGGAGCAACGTTGGAAAAGCAACCTGAAATTTACTGCATTTCATTCATTGAAAGAGAATTATTTTAAAATGATTCATAGATGGTACTTAACTCCGAATAGGTTGGCTAAGATTTATAAAACAGAATCAGGTATGATTTGGAAGTATAAAGAAGCACAGGGAACCTGAGTAGACATGGTTAGGATTGTGCTGTTGGCCTGCTATTTTAGGCACACCACTTTGTTCTTAGTTGGTCTCTAAGATGTTACTGGACAATTTTTTTTTCACTTGGGAGTAAGCCCTTCTAAACTAAATGGGCCGTAATGCCAAGTAAGTATGCATAGGATTGAGTTTTATATGTGTTAGTACAGCTGGTCAGCAATGTAGTTGTTTTTATTGACATAAATCATGCAGCTATGTATTTTAGTAGCAAAAGAAACTAAGTGTGCACTGACCCTATTTGGAGTATCTATGTACAATGCAAGAGTAAGCATGGAAAATTCCTTGTCACACTTCAAATACCAGGTATAGACAATGTTTGTTACAGTTAACTACTGTAATGCAATGCCTATGATATGTATAATTGGCCATCATACTGTAGAAACGTTTTTTAAAAGAAGCTGTTACAGAGAAATAGAAGTTTTGTAAAAACAACGAGAAAAGATAAACTCTAATGTTCAAAGAATGGTGAGCTTAAAGCACTCTCTAGGATCAGTGTAAGAGGATAAGAGTGATAACCCTGGGCACTGCAAGGATAGATGAATATTAGTTACATTAAAGTACTAATTGAGTGGGCCTGAATGGTGCTTAAATCATCGATATCCAGGTGCTTAGCATTGCTTAGGATAAAGCAATTAGAACTCAGAAGAAGAGGTGATAAGATTTAACAAGGCAACCATTTGATGTTTGTCACTGAATCATTGTTTTTATTTAATGGTAAACTAAAATATATTGTCCAGGATTAGAAACAAGTTTGATGTCCTTATTACTGTAAATAGTGACTTTTTGGACTAACTACACAATAGTATTGAATGGACTATTAGAAAAAAGTGACAACTGTGTTAAATTTTAATGTTAGCCACTCATATTAAATGTATGGATTTCCCAACCAGTAGTGTGTATCTATTTCTGATATGGGCTAACAACTAGCTATATTATGATCTTTTGGTCTTCACATAGAATCATAGCATGAATCCAAGCATGTGTCTTGCCCTTGTATCAAATGAATGGGCAACTTAAAAACTAACTGATCAATGATTGAACAGAGTAGAAATGAACTGACCATTCCTACCTGCAGCACAATTAACCAAGATGTATTTATGCAAAGTTGAAGATTTCCTATTCTCCATACAAGATCAGCTAGAAAGGCCTGGGAACATTAACTATGAGAAGAATCACTGTTGATTCCTCAGGTATACGGCAATCTTTTGTACCAGGAAAGAAGAACCTAGGGACTCCTCCCCCTCCCCAGATACTGTTGAACCCCTATTTCAATCAGACAGAATAGCTAACAGGAGTTGTTGTCCAGCAATGTTAAGAGGGCCAGAGATTCCCTACAACGTTATAGAGAATCACTGCAATTATTTTACATACATTGAAGATCTAATCTCATCATCACTTTTTGTATTTCCTGCATTTCATTTCCCTCTGATATCACAGGTATATCATTCTCTGTATGTTTACCCATATGTTAGTGCATGTGTGTGTACACAAACACACACACATATATACCTGCCAACTCAGGATGGCATTCCATGTGTTTGATGAAGATGAAAGCTGGTCCATGAAAGCTTATGCCATTTTAAAGTCTTTAATGTGCCACAAACCTAATTTGTGAATGTGATACCATATACAGTGGTACCTTGGTTTTCAAACATACTCTGTTCTGAAAGACCATTCGAAAACCAAGGCACAAAGGGCGGCCTGCAAATTTAATAGAGAAAATTGTAAAAAAAAAAAAAAAAAAAAAACCTCAGCGGAAGCCATTCAACTTCCAAGGCGTCTTCAAAAACAGAAGCATTTATTTCTGGGTTTTCGGCATTTGAAAACTGAAACTTTTGATTTCCAAGATGTTTGAAAACCAAGGTACCACTGTATCTGTGACTTGGATGTTAGAGAGAGACAATAACATGAAGCAACAGCATCCTAATAGACTAAAAGCAAGTAAATAGTTATAACAGATGCTAAATTTATTAAAGCAGGGGTGTGGATGTTGAAGGACTTGCATGAGTAAAGGGGTGTCTGAAGAAAGGAAAGGTATACCCAAGCACTAAGGTGTACCAACGTCTAACAACATAATCCTGTGCATGTTAACTAAGAACTAAATCCCACCATATAAAGGTGGAATGAAAAATGAAATAGTCAAATGCATTTCTACTGCAACAATGATTAAAATATTGTAGTAGTGTTTAGGTTCAATTACCTTACCCAGTTTTTTTCTCATAGACATTTTCACTGATTGCAGTACAAGAACAGAGAGCATCCTGCTTTGACCTGAGTTAAGAACACTCAATTGTCTGGAATCCTGAGTTCTTGTTAGGACACCTGGCTTCAATAAGTGCACTGGAATGTGTGAAAAAATCTTGCATCTCTATAATTTGCATCCCTAGAATTTCATTTGCTTCCAATTCATATAGATATGTTTTTGTAGGTATATAGCTCCAGTCACACTATTCCAGCTGATGTGAATGCTACATTGACATATTCCAAAAGCACCCATCTTATAATGGAATCATTGCTGCACACAGTTTTACTTTACTGTTTTCATTCCTCTGTGTGCGTGCGTGCATGTCTGAATCCCTTGATATGGTTATATATGGTCTGGCTTGTTACACTGCATTTTCTTGGTCACTTCAAGCAGACTTTTCAAATAATTTTATGTTCAACTAGGTTTTACTCAGAAGTAGACCCGCTGAAATTAACGAACTCCGTCTTGGTCATTAATTGCAGTAGGTCTACTCTGAGTAAATTTTATTTGACTACCACCCAATATCTTTTATGAATTTTACATTTTGCATCTCAATTCAACCAACTTTCAAAGGATTTCAGAAAGCGGTGAGACATGATTTCAAATTTTGGTGAGACATGAATGATTGAATGTTTATGAATGAACATGATTTGGAAATATAGTGCAGCAATTGTAAGACTGATTAAAGCTGTAATGCTATATATGCTTATGAAAGAGTAAGTTGCATTGAATTCAGTGCAGTTTGTTCTGAACTGGTATGTTTAGGATTGCACGTTAAATGTGCCAAATAATGCAAACACTACCGTAACATTAATATTTTGTTAGGTGACACTATGTTAAGGAGTCTTGTGGCACATCAAGGAATAACAAATGTATGGCTGCATAAGCTTTCTCTGCTTCATCTGCTCTGCCTGTTAAGTATCCATTGCCATTTTGAAGCACTTATAGAACAGAGCTTATTTATGTTAATGAAAACATCTTTTCTAATTCTTCCAATCTTTATGTAAATAACTAATTGCATGTGAAGAACATGCTCAAAGAAAATTTTGTCTATTTGATCATATATCTATCTGATCATAACTATGAAGAGGAAAGATTAAGAAGATTACACATTTAAATTCAGATGCCATGTATCATGCTTTGAGTATGTGGTAGGAAAAACCCACAGGAGCAGGCAGCAGGAATTTTAACATATTTTGAAACATTTTACAAGGTTAAAAAACTAACTCTAGTAAAGGATTGCAACTGGGATCAGCACAGAGAGTGGGACTACAAGAAGATCCTGACTGAATCTCTCTCGCTGCATCAAACACAGATGTGAAGTGCTGCTCACAGCAAAACAAGGATATGTTAAAAGTGGGTTAATAAGATATGAAGCATATCAGCATTGAGCATATATTAAAGAACTTTTGAGGAGTACTTTTCACTAATGAAAGATTAATATAATCTGCTCTTTTGCTTTCACTTCCACTACTCCATTAAGAGCCATTAGGAACATATATTTTCTGGGCAATAAACATAGGATGGAGGGGCTACTTAGTAAGTTGGAGAATGAAACGTCTCCTATCTCTTTAGTTCGCGTTTATTCAGAGAGATTAGCCACATCAGGTGAAAGTGTGCCTCATTCCTAACCGATACTTCATTGATTAGGTAGCTGCATTAATGATTTGAAGATTTGGTAACTTGAGTCGTCCAGTTCATACAGTGAGCTATCTAGATATAACCTATAAGTAGTGAGAGTTGGCCTGCACACATGGCAGTAAGCTACATCTACTACCTGATCTAAATATTATTTCACTTCCAGATGGCCAAAATGCTGACGCAGTAACTATGGGCAAATTTTGTCTTAAAGCAGAGCAAGTTATGTACTCTGCCCTCATTCTTGATAACAAAAACAGCAACAGATGTATGGTATGCTGTTGCACTTGCAGTAACGCAGAATTGACTGGACTTAGGGAGCACAGAGCTTTGACAGAGCCAGTCAGGTACTCTATAAGAAAATGCTGAAAAGCCCATAGGATAATTCTGGCAGGTCACCACTTAATTCTCAACTCTGCAATAGCAGATCAGTGTTATGAAGGGCTTAAGAAGTTGTTGAGTGCTATGAGACACTCATACTCTGCTAACCAGCAGGGTGGGGGGGGGAGAGCAGTGCTGAAACCATGTACCTCAAAAAAATCTATTGGGTACCAATTTCTGGCCTGGAGGTAAGGACTTTAACAAAAAGTTAACCTAAGTGAGGAATCTAAACCTTCAGTATGTGTCAGGAATAGCCCAGCTACTTACGAGGAGAGGGAGAGAGGAAGCCCTGCTCAGGAGCAGGGCAGGGAGAGCTGCTCTTCAAAGGAAGAAAGCTCACGAACACTGCTGAAAGACCCAGCACAACCAGCCAGACAAGATCGGACAGAAGCTCACAGCTTCTGACACAGGCAAAGCGCAGGGGGGCTAGAGGACCCAGGAGACATCGTTTCAGGGTCCCGAAAATCTGGTGTTGGGCGGGGAGCCGAAGGAATGTACTTCTGGATTCTGATAGTGATTGAACGGTCATGTTTTTGACTATCTCCGCTTGTAAATAGCAATGCTTAATAAATAGCTTCAGTTTTCAAAGAGGCTCTGTTGTTACTCATGAGCAGTACTGGGGAAGATCCTGACAGTATGCATTTGGACAAGGGAAAAAATCTGAGAAGTTTCAGATACTGAACAGGATTTGGGCTTTTATTTGTCTCCCAGAGTTCTAACCCTTCACCCCATCAAACCAGGATATGAAGTAAGTCCTGAAGTAGGATTCCTGCTCATAAATTTCTGAAGAACATGGACGATGGCAGTGGCATTTTTCTGTTGGCAGCAGGGCACCCATGTAAGCATTGCCTCGGGTTTCCACCGCTTGAGGTGACTGCTTCACCCCAACCTCATGGGTGGGCTGGGCCCAATAGTCTTATTTAACTTCACTTCCTATAAACAGGTGCGTTATTCATAAAAGGTGTCTACTTGTAATATTACTCCCCAAAAACAAAAGTGAAAACTAAAAAAATCCATATTAAAGAGCTTTTTTTATTTTTGTTAGGATGAATGAGAATAATGCTGCATGGGAAAGGTGCTGTTGCTATGCATTGTACTGGCAGTGGACAGTGTGGATCTTGAACCTATTATTGTAAAACACTTTCAGTATTTATTCAGAAGTCACAAAATATGTATACTGCGGAATGAAGGCTGTATTAGGAGATTTTAAAACTTATTAATTTGATGGGGGGAACTAACTTAAGAGGAACTCTGATCAAAATTTGACTAACTCTGAAGTAAATTACAAGACAGGAAAAAATTATGTTTGGATTTTTGCCCCTAGATACGTAAATCCTGCCTATCAACATGCAGGTTTATGCTAATTTAAATAAATACACATTTGAACTCAGTGCCTTAGTCTGTAACCCCAGTCTACAAATATTTCCCAGCATATCAAAATCAGGATTTGAATCCAGAGTCATTAACTGTCTTTATAGCCCAGTCTTTACCATGATTATCTCACTATTTCAATGGGACTTGCTTTTAAGGATCACAGGCTAAACTAGATAAATTCAAGGAAGCAATATATTTTAGTGTATAGGCCCTCATTTTCCCATGACTGGACCTTTGCCTTAGTTGCTAAATGTTATCTCCTGACTTGCTTTTATGAAAGAAACTATTTCACACTGTGGTGAAAGTTCACGGAAAATCTATTATGTTGTAAAGATACCCAACTCATACTATTTGATAACACAGCGAGTTAATAAAGGTGGACTTGAGTTCAAATGCTCTGCCCTTGGCTAGTTTGTGGTGTACTTCAATTTCATATTTTTTTTATTAGTTAAATAATTTCCTGAATATCTAAAAGTGCTAAAAATAAACACTACAGTGTTACTTAAATGGTGTAATTTAAAGGTGTATATGTAAGTTATTACTTGAATAACACATTCCATTTTACTTTTCTTAGAAAATGTTCTAATATACAGCCGCAGAACTGACAGAAATGGATCTACCTACAAAAGTTTTGGCAACCAACACACCCATTCCTTTTGTCACAACAGCAGCAACAATTTATCCTCTTCCTTTTTACTTACTGTTTGAACTTTGAGGAAATCCTGTTAAGGAAGATGGACCATTCATTCCAGGCAGAAGAACTGGAGGAAGGCCAGGGAGTCCTGGGTAAGCTGCTGGCAAACCGATTCCATGAAGTGAGCTGCTCTCCATCATGCCTGGTTGCTGTACTGTTAAGCCTAGAACATCTGTAGCCTTCTTTATACGGTCCAATTCTTGCTGTGCCATCAGCTGTCTAACAGTTGTAGGAGCTAAGTAGTCTTTTTCCCGGTCCAGTTGGCTTCCCACAGCTTCTCGAACTTTTGAAATATGTTGTTTGGAAAAGATATGGTCTCTTACGGATAAACGTGCAGAATACTTCACCCCACATAGTGAACACTCTGGTCTTGAGCCATCAGTTGCATTCTGATTGATTATGAATGGCTTTCCTATGTTAATTTTGAACTTCTTCTCTTTTGCTCGAGCATTTTGAAACCAAACCTGAACCACACGTTTCGGCAGGCCAATCTCGTTCCCTAGCATTTCACATTCTTGCATGGTTGGAGTCCGATAGTCGCTAAAGCAAGCCTTCAAGACCTTAAGCTGCAGATTACTCATTTGTGTCCGAAATCGTTTGTGACCTGGCCGGTCACTGTTTTTAGATTTAAAAGGGTTGCTTGCTCCAAAGGGATTAGGTGAACTTGGATCAGCTATGCTTGATGTTTCACTGCGATCAGCATTATCATCAGGGTCATCAGTAATGTAAACACTTTGGTCAAGTTCACTATCTTTGTCACTGTAATGCATTGATGGGCTAGTCAGGGAGAATAGAAATTTGTCATCGCTGTTCTCCATATTAGGCATGTTTGTGTTTTTTGGCAAACTGTCATTCAGAACATTTTTTGGCTCTTTAGGAGAGGATGTGGATTTCATATCTCCTGAACTACCTGTCATACTTTCCATTTCATTGTTTCCTTCATCTCCTGTTGTGGCATCGCTGATTGCTGTGTTAATTGATGAAGTCTCATCAAAGTCAGTTTTATTCTGGTCATACCCACCATCAGCAGGAGCTGTGTTCAGATTCTCTATGTCTTCATTGCATTCTGCTTTGAAGGAAGAAGGGCTTAAAAGATTCTTCGGTGACATTTCTGCAGTTTTACTAACTGGAGTTGAGACAGTAGAAGCTAATTCATTTTCACTCGATAAATCAATCTTTGTTAATGATAACGATGGATAATCAAAAAACATGTATTTGTGTGGGCTCTCTCCTCCATCTTCATTGGCTATCAAAGGACTTGGTGGCAAACTATAACCTGCTTGTTTTCCTTCATTCCAGTGCCGAGAGCGAATATGACTTTCTAGAGCAGATTTTGCTTTAAACAGTGCTCGGCAAAAAGGACATCTTTTATGAGACTGAGCTGGACCTACAGCACGGAATTGTCCTTTTCTTTCTCGAGCTCTTGTATTCTGAAACCAGACTTGTACAACTCTCTTTTTTAGTCCTACTTCACGTGCGATGTGATCTAGCATTTTTCTGGTAGGATTGGAATCTAAAAGGTATTTTTCGTAGAGTATTTCCAGTTGCTCTGGAGTAATTGTAGTTCTCAATCGCTTATCCCGATGCTGGTCCTCACCACTGTTTCCCCCCTCTTTTTCACTACAGTTGTTATCTTCCTTATCATCCAGTTTTCGTTTAAGTGAGCCAGGAATTGAAGCAGCATGGTGAGCTGTATGAGCTGAGCTCACTTGGGGTGCCACCTGAGCTAAAGAACTGCTCAGCAATTGTCCAGTCATCAGAGGGTTATTTGGATCAAATATCATATAGGGCATATCCATAGGCCTTTCTAAAAACTGGGAATGAAGGAACTGATTTTGGGCTGCTAAGAAATGCATGTGCTGGTGCTCTTGCCAAAGTTCTATAGTGGGAAAGGCAACCGTACACTGGTCACATGGGTACTGTAGTAACTGAGGAGGTAGACTGTTCTGAAGAGGCGTCATTTGGATTGCTAAAGGGCTAGAGGGAACAGGGGTTGTCTGTGATGCAGAAGGTGGTCTGCCTCCTATTTGGGATTGTTTCTGTTGCTGTGTTTGAGAAGCTGAGGGCTGTGGATCAGAGGAGGTGGTTGGTGCAGGCTGCACTGATTTGTTGCCTTGGGAGGAAGCCTCCACTTGCTTAGGTATGGTATCATTTTGCTTTGGCTTTTCTGTTGACTCAGGTTTAGGAGAGGTTTTTCCAGGTTCAGGTTTGGGTGATGGCATCAAAGGAGTACTGGAACCTGATCCAGAGCTTACTGTTGTTAAAGCCATACCTTTTGATGAATCAGATGGGCCAGAAACTGTGCAATTCTTGTAAAGCATTTGATCTGTAGCATCCATTGAATCTTCGGTTTGACTTTCATCTTGTGCATCATCATCTTCATCTTTATAACACAGCTTTTTCTGATGTGTAATTAAGTCAAAGATCCTAGGAAAAACTACGCTACATTTTTTACATTGATATTGCATGTTGCTAGTCCGAATGTACCTCTCATTGGTGAGCTCCCTCTTCTCAGTATCTTTAGTTTCAGCTTGATTCTCATAACTTTTACGAGCCTTCTGTCGTGCATTTTGGAACCATACAACGATAACTCGAGTAGGTAGGTTAAGTACAGTTGAAAGTTGTTCAATTTCATCATCTTTTGGATAAGCATTTGTGTCAAAAAAATCCTGCAAGACTCTGAGCTGGTAGTCAGTAAATCTAGTTCTAGATGATCGCTTGCTAAACGCTGAATCAGATTTGTAATGCTCTAAAGAACTTGGCTGTGGTTCAATTCTTATATCTTCCAAAACTGTTATTGGAGGATTGCTAAAATTATATGGGGAATCCTTGTTTCTTTGTCGCTCCTTAAATAGGGTATTTCGAAACCAGTGTTTGATAACCTTTTGGGAAAGGCCAGATTTCTCAGCCATTTCTTGAATCTGTTCTTCACTTGGTGAATTATTAATATCAAAATATGCCCTCAATATTTTTAATTGGTCATCAGTGATTCTTGTACGTGGTCGCTTGAACTGAGAATGCCGTAGGAAATTTGGATCTAATCCTAACTGTTGCTGACAAAGCTGAGTAAGATCTGCAGACAACGCATCCATTGGTGGTAGCTGGAGGGCAAGTTGAGGAGGCAATCCTGGGTGTTGCACTGGCTGCATCATAATTGGAGGGAAAAGTGGAAGATCTAATGAAACTGGCAGCTGCACTGGTGGTGGTGCAGAAGGTGGTGGTGGAGGAGGAGGTGGTGGTGGCGGTGGCGGTGGAGGAGGCGGTGTTGGTGGTGGAGCCTGCAAAGGAGTAGGAGTAATGCTTTGAATCTTTCCAGAACTGGATGAAGAAGGTTGTGAAGAAGTCGGAGGTGGAGGCAGAGGTGGAGGAGGAGGTGGTGGTGGTTCTGGAGAAGATGGTGAAATAGGATAAAGCTTGTCATAAGCCTCCCTGTATTGACGGGCAAACTTTTCTAATGCACCATATGGAAAGAACTGTCCATGAACATGTTCTTGGTGGCTCTTTAATATTAGAATGTTGGAAAATAATTTACTGCATGCTGCACATTCCAATTTGTCAGTATTTTCGCAATCACCAGTTTTATTTTTTTTCTGTACTTTCTGTCTATTCTCATTATATTGAATAACCAGCTCAAAGCCAAAGTTTTCCAACAATGCCTTGGCTGCATTTCCTCTTGCCCCAGAAGCAATTCTAGGTGGTGGAATGGTTGGTTCAGAGGACTTCTGCTTCTTTATATCTTTGTTTTCTTTCAGTCCTTCGCTATCACTTGTGAATTCTTGCTTTGGTTTTTCTTGTTTCTCTGAAATCTCTTCCGATTCCTTATATGGTGGTGTATCCTTCATCATCTGGCACTCAGCACTTACTGCACTGTTCTGCTCTGTTTTCACTAACTTATTGGTTTGCTGTTGCTTTTGTGTCTGGATTGGAGGTGGCGTCGCTTGATACTGTTGTGCTTGCTGCTGTAGTATCTGTAGCTGCGTCTGACCGACATGGTGCTGAGTTTGCATCTGCTGCTTCAGGTCTTCTAGCAGTGAGCCTGCCATACCCGCCATGCCAGGCATACCAAATGCAGTAGAACCAGGCAAACCAAGATCAGGACTCAAACTGAATTCTGTCCCAGGAATATAGAATGGAAAAAGAAACTGTGGCTGCTGAAACTGCAATAGCGCCTCTGGCGTCATAGGAAAATGTGGCAAAAATGCTGGATTTAGGAACTGGGGTTGAAAGAAAGCTGCTTGCTGTTGCAATTCATGCTGGAGTTGCATCTGCAGTTGTGCTGGTGACTGGGGAGGATGATGTGTAGGCTGAGCAGAAACTAATTCAGAAACTTGCTTTTTATTTAATTCTTTGGCATCTATGTGGGTTTCCTTGCTGTTAACTGCTGGTAATATTGTAGGATCTACCATCCCCTGGCTGGGGCTATTAACATTTCCTGTTATGCTGTTTCCACTCATTGCATTACTACTTGGTTCTAATTTTGCAGCCCTTGCCTTAGTTTGATGAAGCACAGATCTCATATGAATTTCCAGTGTAGAACTTTGGCTATAAGAAACATTGCAAATGCTGCATTTGTAGGGTTTGTTGTCAGTGCTGCTGTTAGCTTCTTGAGGGACTGGACTGGATGCTTCCTGCAACACCTTTTTGAGTTTATGCAAATGAGACACTGAGTTATAATGAACCAAAAGAATGTTCTTTTGAGTGAAAGATTCTTTGCACACTGTACATTTATATGGGCGAGAAGGATCTAGAAATTTTTCCATAGTAAAATTTGGCCCTTTTCTAAAAGGTAAGGTCCGCTTTGGTTCTGAGCCCATTTCATCTGGAATGGAGCTACTATCACTTCCTACAGGACTTGCTTTACCTTCCTGGTCCATCTCATATTCTCTTTCTATATCCTGTTCTAGTGCATGTTCATCTTGTGCCATACTTTCGTTTTCTGCCCAGAGTTCACCATTTACAGGTAAAGATGCACACAACTGCTGAATTTCAGCTTCACTGAGTTCTGGGTGGCCTGCTTCCAAATGTTTTTTTAAAGCCTGGAATGTACGGAAGCTACGTTGGCAAAGGCTACACATAGTAGCAGCCCGAATAGCATGATACTGGGAATGTATTTGAAGCTTCTGCATAGTCTTAAAAGCCAAGCTACAATGGTTACAACGATATTTATAGACATGGCGATCAGAAACAGAAAGCTGCTGCCTCTTCTGCTGCTCATTCAACTGATCAGGCAGTGATTCGATGATCTTTGTATCTTTACTGTTGTTTTTGTTCCAATCTGGCATTTCAGTAGATTCTTTGAGTGGCTTCTGTTCCTCTGTTTTAATTTCCATTCCAGTTTTTGATTCTTCAAGCCCAGAGGTGTTCTTCTCATCTGGAGGACTTTCACCTGCTTAAAAAAAGGAAAGAAATTATATAGCTCCATAGCATTTGAATATATAATACATATTAAAAGAAAGAACTTCCAGAGGAGGAGGAGCCAGTATGTTGCAGCAATAACAACAAAGAGCCTTGTGGCACTGTAAAGGCTGTCTAATTTGTTATGGCATAAGGTTTTATGGCCCAGTGTTGACTTCATCACAGGCTTGTGATCCATGAAAGTACCACAAGACTCTTTGGCATCGAATGAAGGATGCACTAAAACACACACACACCCAAAACAAGGAGAATTTCGTTGCAATGAGTGACTATAGCTGTTATCAAAAGAAATATACATAGTTTACGAGCCTGAATTTTGGGCATAAGAACCCATCTAGAATTGAGTCATACCAATAAAAATCTAGTTCCAGTGTTCTTAATGTTGTTGTAAATAGATTCTTAAACACATTCCCCAAACACAGGACCAAGCTGTTTCTCTGAAACACAAGGGATATCCACCTGGAAACTTATTCATGTGACGCATGAACTCTACAACTGAATTAGAGTCCCCTTCATTACTCTTACAAAATTGATTTATGCAAAGTATCTGGAATTATCTCACTTCCCACCAAAGTGACCAGCACCACAAATGAGTCATGGTCTAAACCAGAGCCTCTCGGGCTTGCTGATCGGAAGATTGGCAGTTCGAATCCACGCAACGGGGTAAGCTCCCATTGCTCTGTCCCAGCTTCTGCCAACCTAGCAGTTCAAAAGCACACCAGTGCAGTTAGATAAACAGGTACCGCTGTGATGAGAAGGTAAACAAGCATTTCCATGTGCTTTGGCACTCATCACAGTCCTCCGTGAGCCAGTAGCAGTTTAGTCATGCTGGCCACGTGACCCAGAAAGTTGTCTGTGGACAAACACCGGCTGCCTCGGCTGGAAGTGAGATGAGCGCTGCACCCCATAGTCACCTTTGACTGGACTTAACCATCCGGGGTCCTTTACCATACAGTACATAGCTGCATGGACTAGGGGCATAGATTGGGTGGACTGGATGCAGCCTACAAGTCTTAAAATGTGTAACCCAGCCTAGATGTTGTATCTGTTAAAAGAAACATATGTACATATACTGTATGCTATAAAAGTGCTACGTTCATGAAACGTTGCTGAAGAAAATCAGGCCTTATTTTTCTTTGGTTTATATAGCAAGCATACCCCAAAAGGAGAGGTGATTTATTGACAAAAGACTGCAATGCTTGGCCTCTGCAGGCTTGGCTTTTTCTTGCAATACCTGAATATTTCCCAGATCCTTCAGCTGTCAGACTTGCAGAGGCATCACAGTCAGATTTCTCTGAAGCAGCTGCTGGCAGTAGCATACTATTAGGCATCACATCTGGTACAGGAACCTTTAAAAACAACAACACACACACAAAACTCAGGCATGATACTGTGCTCACCAAGAGAATTGCACTGTTTATCACATCATCATATATGGCCAACTGAAACAACCAACAGTTTGCTTAATCTCGGAATTAAGCTCACAGATGTAGCAGTGCAAATGGTGTGGATGCAGGATTACTAACTGAAATGTCCCCAACAAGACAGGTAAGGAGAGCTATTGAAAGGCCCACTTTCTGTTACACGTCAAAAATGTACTTTAAGCAGCTGCTGACAAAAGGCAAAACAAAATAACTACTTCTGAGAGTATTAGTACAATCCAGTTTGTACCAATTGGTATAATGGTCAAGTCTTGAAATTGGGAGGGACTCTTTTTGTTTTCAAATCAGGTGGCAACTTCTACTGATTTTGCTTAGGCATATATACCTCTGATATGGGGTTCCTGCTTTGCATTTAGGACCTTAAATCACAACTGATTATCTTCCAGCACATGCCAGACCTATAATCCTAAAGATGCTTTTACATAATACTTCACAACACATTAGAGCTTTTTTGTGATATCTGAGTCAGGTTTGATCATAATTAAGAAAGGAAAGAATATGGAAGACAGTGTGATTATAAATTCTAGGCAATGTAAGTTGCTGTTACAGGTTTTAAATAACACTACATAAAGCAGTAGCCACACAAATGCTTTTAGCCTTTTCTTTCCTGCCAACATATTACTATAACTTTTTAAAATTGCTCATATTTATTACCCCGTTTTTCGATCAAGATACTCTTTTGAAAATTACAATGAACTACAAGGCTAGGATCCTGTCCTATTACTAATAAAGATTTCATCTCCCCCATCCTGTATATAAAAACATTCTGGTACTTTTATCTGTTTCTTCACAATTTACCACTTCTCATAAAATTGCCAACAAACAGTAACGTCTTGTGTATTTAGCCCTCAGAACACTGTTTTACAGTAAATTAAGACTAAACATTCCCCTGTGGGGAAAGATAGTAGTAGAACCAGTTTAGGATGTGCTTGGAGGCACTGAGGTGAGTGCCTTGATCTTGAAAGGTTGTTTTTAATGAGTGCTTCAGATTCTTGTGTCTTTGAAAATTAGGGTTAAATGAATAGGCCAAAGGGATGTACTAAGTTATTGGCAGGACTACGAAGAAATCTCAGGAGCCCAGGTTCCAAGTCTCTAGCTCTATCTACAATGCCATAATATATTCAGCATCATTTACAGTCCATGTACTTGTCAAATGTGCATCAGCATTTTAAACACTTACTGTCATAAGCAGTTTCTCTACACAGTCAGGAGACACACTGTGCAAATGGGTCAAATGCAGCTGAAGATGCATTTTGTTGCTCAGGACATCTTGGCAGAGGGGACAGCAGATAACAGGCTGCATAGAATGCTGTGACAGGACGTGCATCTGGATACGATTTGGGTCCCTGCTATTGTAGTTACAATAAGGGCACTGGTAAAACTGAAAAACATCCAACAAAGATTCAGCCCATTAGACAAAGCTTGCTTAATGCCCTGAGCAAATCACCTGTCACTACAGTATTACTAGCCCTCTTTTCAAGATGGTGCATCTCCTTCTGTTGCCTGCCACCTACAGCATCTTCCATTAATTCCTCAATACCTTCAGCCTCTATTAATACCCAGAAACACAACTCACATGGGAGGACCACTGCCATGAAAAAAGGTGCAGGTTTAGAAGGAAGGAGGAGACATGACTAGTGGGGGGGGGAGATTTTGGCAGCAAAAGAAGAGTGTGGATACCATGTAAATGAACTCCTTAGCTTATACAGCTTTATAATTTTTATCTCATGACATCTGTTGTTTTATAACACAGTATCTATTGAGTGGCCAGTCAGGAATCATCTGGAAAGAAATAAAACACCCGTGGCTTAAAATATCAAATAATGGTAGCTTGGGTAAGTTTTGGACATGTTCTCTTTGGGATTCTGGATTTTTAAATTTTTTTCTTTGTAGGTCTCCAAGCATCCAAACAGCCATATATAGTGCTCTGGTAACTAATTCTGACATGAGGATTTGCTTCTTATAATAAATGTGGGCCCTTTTATCTTCTTGCAACACTGACAAGGTCAGGAAGATGAACTAGAGGGACAAGGTTTTCCAGCTGGTCTGAGTTGGCAGGACCAACACAGCACCTGATGAATTAGCATGACATATGAATTCACCCCTAAAATATTTATGACATAAGAAAAACAATGCTACAAGGCAGTAAGGATCTAACAATACACTTTACCTGTTCGTGACCAAACTTATTTTCCTCAGAAAGTTTGGACTTTTTGGGTGCGCCATCTTCTTCTTTAGCCGGAAGTAGTGGTTGTTCCCCCGCTGCAGTAATTACTTTTGGTTCCTTCTCTAGTGTGTTTATTCCTGCTTCCAAGACAACATGTAAAAATACATTATAAATAGCTAACAGATTGCTGTGACTGCAACCCCTTAGGGTGTCTTATTGCAATTTTAAATATTGCAGGGCTCCTTATTAAAGTTAAACCATTTTTGAAACTGAACAGGTACAAAGGTGACAGCACACTTATCTCTGAAGCAGAGCAGACTCTATAAATACATTAAAATGTACTCTTCTCTCTTGTTTAGATAACCTTATGTTGCTCTAAACAGTAATCAATAACTAGCTCTCTCTAGTATCAGTCTGAAATTTTATACCACATTAAGAGAAACAAGTTTCACCTTCAATTCTTCGCTCTTCATTTAATTTGCAATCATTTAAATATTATTTCCTCCTTTAAAATATTGAAAGAGCACAATCACTATGTTATTCAAATAAAACCACCACAGTTACAATATCTGATACCAAATTTAGTAACCCCTATGAAAACAGAAAGGTTATTGAACAGCTAAAAATTAATTGTACACAAAGATCAGTCTTCTTTGTTGCATTGAATGTTTACCTGATGATGTTTAAATGTTTCTACAATGCTTTTAAAAGCCATAATAGTATTATTGTTTTAAGATATTTTTAACAGTATGTATTAAATTATATATTTAATATTCAGTCCGAGCTACCTGCATAATACAGTGAGGATTGCACACATCAAAGAAAAGAGTGCAATTCTAATTTCCCAGTCCATAAGAAAATTCTTTCCAGTGTCAATTTGCCAGATAATCTCTTCTGCTAGGCTGGATATTACAACAGCATTGGGTAGGCATGTCACATACATCTCATGACAAACACAAAACCTCATTTACCAGCCATTCCAATCTCATCATAGCGTGGCATCATCTGACCTTTTTTCTGCTGTTTATTATGAGTATTTCTAATTTTAACTTTCAATTTTCACCATCTTCCAGTCAATTTGCAACTAAATTATTTCCAGGGTGAGGACACTATCACTGGACAACTGGGTGCAAATACATCTTGAAATGCAATGAAGCTAAACCATTGATTGCTATCAGACCCAACATAAATATATTGTCCAGGGGGTAATCTGACTGTATGTTGTGCATGAAGATTTATCTTGATTTTTAAAATC
Organism: Lacerta agilis; assembly: GCF_009819535.1. Lineage (NCBI taxonomy): Eukaryota > Metazoa > Chordata > Lepidosauria > Squamata > Lacertidae > Lacerta > Lacerta agilis. Next base: position 56,996,147 of record NC_046318.1, on the reverse strand, counting down.
CACGTGGAGTTCATATAAATGAACAAATTGCACCTTGTTGTCTAATAACCTAGCTTTAATTTTAAAATAAGGTTATGGCCATTACTGAAACAAAAGCTTTAAAAAATATACTTGTATAAAATACAGTATCAGGAAAGCAGCACCTTGAGAGGATGACAAGAACGGCTATATAGTTACCTTTGAAAAATGAGGACATCATTTGAAAAATAAAAAATAAAACACTGTACTAATTAAGAAGACACATTATGAAAGGACCAAATTTTTTTGTGTAGGTGCTTTTTAAATATATGAATACAGTTTATGATAAATGCATTGAACGGATTTCTGTATTTCATCCCTATTGTTAAATTTAATTAAGAACAAGCTAGTATTGGTGGTAAAAGTATCTTCTCTGACATTTTTAACAGAATGACTGATTGATCAACATGAACACAATAGATTACATAGTAATAGCCAGGGCCTTGCCTTAGGTTTTTTATTTTAATTTGCAAGTTGCCTATGATAAGGAACTACATTATTTTAAGATCAAAAATATATGATTTCACAGTCATTCCAACTTTAAGTCATATTAACAAAATACTAAATATTTGCATTATTGGAATACTGTATTAAACACAGAAGCATGATAACTTCTTATTCATTTGTGGCAACACACCCCTGCACTTACTATAAATCAACAGGATGGCATTTTAAGTGACTTTTTTTTTTTTTAAAGGAAAGACATGAGAAAACAAGGAACCGAAATGTTTTGTAAAAGGTGAAAATCCACTCCATGCATTGGAAAGCTACACCAGTTGGTGTCTATTTTGGCTGTGATTTCTGGAAGATCTGCTCCTTGCCTTGCAGGCCTTTTCCCACCTAGCCCGGGAGGGTGGGGCCCTAACTGACTCCAGCTACAGAAGCTGAGGCTGGTGCAGAGGCCAGGGGCCTGCCTCTTGACTGCCTCTTAGTGCAAACCCAGGTCATCGAGCCTGAGCTCCCACAGCCATCACCCGCCATGAACCACCATTGGCAGGATTGGCAGTCTTAAGATACCGTATTTTTTCGTCTAAAAGATGTCCCCTTTTTGGGGAACTCCAATTTAAAAAAATGGGGGGGGGGACATCTATCCATGTATAAGACGCCCCTAAATTTTGGACATTTTTTGGGGGGGGGGACCTAGTCTTATACATGGAAAAATAAGGTAATATTTTTAGTCTCTTCCTAATTGTGCTGTTTTAAATGTTCACTTTATATCTGACTTCCCTGTTTAATGTTAAGATAATTGGGGGGAGGGGATTAACTTTGTTGCGTTAAATGTGCATTCCGAATTTACCTCCTTTGCAATGTTTTATTTCGAAATCTTTAACTGTGAATAAAAACAATTAAAGCATTTAAAAGACAACAGTAGCAAACTAAAAATTCAAGCAGATAAGAGATCATACCTTAAAAGCTGACTGAAATAAAAGCCAGCTAAAGATGGATAAAGGCAGAGCTTAGCTCTCGGAAGGTAGGTAGATTCTCTTTTTCTACCTACCTGACATCGCCTTATCTGATCTGACAGTCTGGGCAGATTAGGAACGTAGCAGTAGGAAAACTGGTATGCCATCACATTTTGAAGCCTCAACAATCAAAGCACTATGCTGGGCTCTTTCTAAATCTAATGCGGAGATTCCTGGAATGCACTTTGGAGTCCCACTTCAGAAGCCCTGCCTATCACCATTTTGGCCCAGCCTAGCTGTGTTTTTACCTGCTCGCATTGGACATCATATATGACATCACTGATGTGTAGGTGGAATGTGGTTTAGACAAAATGGCCTGGTTGGCCTAATTAGGCCTGCGCTGTCAACCCTCCCTGCTGTTTCCCAATGATAGCATTGGATAAGGGAATTTCCCGCAAAAAAAGGGAAAGGTTGACAGCTATGCAACTATCCCTAGTGCACACTGACCACTAGGGTTTCAGACATGAGTTTTCTTCTGTTGCAGATGCCAGGGATTGAATCTTTTGCATTCAAACCAGAGCTACAAACCTTTGTATGACAGCAGACACTTTCTGTGGCAATGCGGTTATAAGCCATTTAATACAATAATAGTCAATACTAGCACTTAAACATCAACCTCAGAAACAAATGGGCATCCAATACAGATGAAGTAAGATCGATCTATACACTCTGATCTTTTTAGTGCCATACAACAGCCTGGCAACATCAACTGAATTTTACAGACTGTTTTTGAGGGCAGCCCATAGAGAGCTTATTAACCCTGTAGGGAAGTGACAAGCCAGATCCACCTTCTCCAGGAAAGGCTGCAGGTGATGAATTAGCTGAAGTTAGTAACATACACTCATAGTGCCCACTCAAGTGACAGACTAGGAAGTACCCCAGGTTGCACAACCATTACTTCAAGGGAGCACTTATACCAGGAATTTAGCCCACTTAATTCTGTATTATTCTGAATATGTTTCTGTTTGTCCAGCCTATTCTCTCCTGAACCACTTCACACACTGGCTTGTCAGCGACACTGCCTCCCTGGGATTAGAAAATGAAAACAAGCAGAGTGATGACACTTCAACCTATACCTCCAGATGTCTCATCTCAGGGGTTAAAAAGCAATGTTAAAAAGCATGGGAAAGAAGCTGGAACACTGTTCCATGGGGTAAACTAGCAGTCTTCCAGCACCACATTGAGTCCCTCTTGGGAATAAGCAGAACCACTTCCAGAAAATTCAACCATCACACCCTACATAAACCAATCCTCCAGCCAAGTACAAACTCTAGCCAAGGACAAACACCAAGAGCAATCAAGGCAGTTTCTGTTTCAAAACCTGATTCAAAAGGATCTTACTATCAGCCTGGACCAGAGATGTCCCCACATACTTCAAACTTTAACCCAAAATGGTAGGTTTGATACTGGATGTGAGATGTTAGGATTGTTCAGATATAAATTTATTTCCCTAAACCCCCACAACTCACCCCCAAAAGATCTGAAACACTGCATCTTTCAAGGCTGCAAGCACCCTCAATCAGAGAGCCATTAACATATTTAGTGGCTAGCCTTAGTTCTTCAAATAACCTGGTCCACAACCTCTGGATGAAAAAGTTTAAATTACCAGATGGACCTCAAGTTACAACCATCTCTGATTCTAAGTGGTGTATAAGTCAGAAACCATGAAAGTGATTTTATTTGTGCAATAGTTAGCAAACAGGTCCCAGCAGCAATTCTTGCTGGCCATGGTAAGAAAGGCTTCTAACCATGTAGAACAGGTCTGCTGCACAACACTGAATAGATGCATATCGGGACTGTGACAGCAGCCATGTTGTTGATATTGTGTTGTTTATTATTAAATTAGTATAGTGCTCTCCATTTGTAGATCTCAGGGCAGCTCACAATATAAAATTACAAGATAAATACAAGATAAATACACACAAAATGCATTATAAAATGTATTATAAAATGTATTGTTGCAGTCTATATGGGTCAGAGAATGCCATCATTGAATTTCTGCATATCGCATTATACATTTTTTCCCAGAGAAATGCCTTTGAAGAAGCAGAAAAACTGTGCACAAAATAACTCTTTCAGAAATGTCTCAGAGTTGACATATCAATGTACCCCCTAAAACAAGAGCTATAATGTTAATCAAATCTATGATTTATACCAACTGAGAGTCAGTTCTGATAATTGATATAATATTGAAAGTTAAGTACTTCTGGAAAATTTTCACTACTAGACTCTCCTTTCATGCCATTCTGAACCAAAAACTTCATGCTGGATTCTCAGAATCATTTGTATTTGAAAAACAGACACATTTGGCACACTCAATGCCCTTGAACCATCACACGACACAAGATTAACAGTACTATGAACAACAATTCCTATACCTTATGTGTTCATATCTGTAGGAAGCTTGATTGATGTTGATGCTTTGATTTGACATCGTGTTTAAATGTTTCAATTCATATTTTTGAGTCTGGATTTGATAAGGCATTAAAATGCAGATATTTTTGGAAATGAAATGCTTAGTTATCATGTGAATACTCCCCATTGTCTTGTAAATTCTGAAAACCTATACAGTATATGTACCCCAACAGAAACATCACGACCACCACATCTATATCAGTATTGATAAGGACATAAGAAGGGCCTTCTGAATCAGACCAATGGCTCATCTAATGCACCATCCTGTTATCACAGTGGCCAACCAAATGCCTATACGAAACCTGCAAGCAGGACCCGAGCACAAGAACAGTCTTCCCCTACTCCCACTGTGGTTTACGGCAACTTGTATTCAGAAACATTACCGCCTCCAACTGTGGAGACACAGCATAGCAATTAACAGCCTTATAACCCATGAAATTATCCAATCCTCTTTTAAAGCCATCCAGGTTGGTGGCCATCACAGCCTCCTGTGAGAGTAAGTTCCATAGTTCTATGTGCTGCATGAAGTATTACTACCTTTTATGCTATGAATCTTCCAATATTCAGCTTCATTGGATGTCTACAAGTTCTATTGTTATGAGAGAGAGAGAGAGAATAATTCCTCTATTCACTTTCTCAATGCACAATTTCATAAACTTTAACAACTCTACAATATTCTTTTTAAAGTGAGACAACCAGAACTGTACACTACACAGTATAATGGCACTATATTAACAGTTTATTTTCAATTTATTTCTTAATGATTCCTAGCATGGAATTTGCCTTTCTCACAACTGCCACACACTGGGTCAACTTCTTCATAGAGCTTTCCATTATGGCTCCAGTATTTCATTCTAGGTCAGTTCAGCTTCCAAAAGCATACAAGTGAAATTAATACATTTTGCCCCAACATGCATCACTTTATATTTGCTACATTGAATTACACCTGCCATTCTACTGCCTATTCAAGAAGTTTGGAGAGATCCTTTTAGAACTCTTCAAAATCACTTATTGTTTTAACGACACAGAACAAAAGTATCATCAGAAAACCTGGTCACCTCACTGCTCACCGCTAACTCTAAATTGTTTATGAACACATTAGAAAGCACAGGTCCCACTATCAATCCTTGGGGGACTCTACTTTCTACCTTGTGAAAAGCTTTTTGAAAGTCCAAGTATACAATGTTAACTGGATCACTTCTATCTATATGCTTGTTGATAGTATAAAAAAGCTAATAGGTTTGTGACACATGACTTGCCCTTGCAGAAGCCAGGCTGGTTCTGCTTCAGCAAGGCTTGTTATTCTGTTTGTTATCTTATCCTTCACAATAATTTCCACCTGTTTTCTGGGATCACAAATACGAATACAGTATACCAAAGCATACACCTGCTACCTCTACCACATTGGGATATCAAATACAGTACAGTGGTACCTTGGTTTGCATATGTCTTGGTTTGCATACGTTTTGGATTATAAACACGTCAAACCCGGAAGTGCATGTCCCGGTTTGCAACCTTTTTTTGGATTACAACCCATTTTTGGGGATTATGAACAATTTTTGGGGGGGAGGCCCCATTGGCGAAAGTGCGCCTTGGGTTACAACCTGTTTTGGTTTATAAACGGAGCTCCGGAACGGATTATGGTTGTAAACCAAGGTACTACTGTACTACTTTTAGAACTGCTATTCATTCATACTATTGTTTAACCACAGTTTGTTTCCTTCTATATAGCTAAATTGATAAGTGTTTACTTCTACGGGGTGATTCCCATAGTAGATGGCCTGTCAGTACATTTTTCATCATAATACATGCAACAGGAAACAAATCTTCAGTTCCATTTTTGACATGTGTCTTGGTAATAAAAATTACTTAAGTATAAAAATTAAATCTAAGAAAAACAAGACAAGCTTTACTAGTACAGTGGTACCACAGGTTACGTACCGGTACTTAATTCGTTCCGGGTTACAGTATGTAACCCGAAAAGGACGTAACCCGAACAATTCGTTAGACCGAAAAACCCAAAAAATCTGAAAAACCCCGCAAAAAACGCTCTGCGCATGCGCAAATTGTGCGCATGTCGGGTTGCGCTTCCGGCTTAGCGGAGTTCGTAACCTGAAAAGTACGCAACCTGAAGCGTACGTAACCCGAGGTACCACTGTACAGTATGCACAGGAACACACTAGTGTTCTTTCAAGGTTTCAGCACCTTAGCAAGATAAATTTAGATCAGTACTTATGTTCTCAAATGAGAGGTACAAATACCTGTGCTATTAATATGATACACTCAGCCATGGAAACTTTTTGCCCACATTCCAGATTTGTTATGACTATTCAGTGATGCAGGAAAACCATTTCAAAATTATTATTTCAAATGTCTGAGGTTTGAGCTCTGCAAATTAAAATTCTAGAACTAAAGGCAGGTAAACCCTGTCTTCCATTAAGCCCCTGTTAAAATTAGAAAGGGGGAGGAATCCCCTAGATAAATAACAAATATTTCTATACCTGATTGAAAGTGCTAGCTCTTTTTTTATCATGGAGCAAGAGACAGGGGCATCTGTGTCTGGAAAGAGTGGCAAGAGCAAGTAATTCTAGCTAGAAAAAAATAGCTGTTACCTTTTCATTTTTTAAATGTTAGAAGTCAGATGCATAATATTAGCAACACTTCATATCCAAACAAAAATGTGTAAAAACAGATATAAAACAGAGAACAAATTAACTGTATTTTAGCTGGGGTCACTGGAATGCTCTGCCTCTTAATCTATATCCATGAGAACCAATGCAGTACACAGACTAGGTCTAGTAAGTTCTCTGTGTGGTGAATTTGGTATTTTAACAAGTTTCCCGTGAAGGAAGAGAGCCAAAGTTAAACCTTTGCACAACTAGCAGTTGCCAAAACAGCAGCAGTTTAAAGGGGTATGGTTTGATTTATGTGACACTTGTACTATTCATTGAACTGTCAATGCATTATTTAATAAGGAGATTTGGAAAAGTATAAATAATATCACCTCTGCATCTTAAAGACAGTTGATAAGACAACTGCTGATCTAAATTACTGTGTATCAAACACTTACGTCTGCTGTATGTTCCACATGTGGAAGCTACTCAAAATGCCTCCATGTTATATGTTTAATTAACATTGTGGGGCATAAATGCTAGTATTCGGCTTAATGTGACAATGCCCCATTTATATTTAAGTCAAAAATTCTGGCTCAAAAAGCCATCATATGCTCACATGATGTGCACTTGCTTGCATTTCCTTCCCTGCCACTTTGCCCCGCCCACAGAATATGTGAGAAAAGAAACCAGGATTCAGCACTATGGTATCTGAAAACGTGTGCATTAACACGGAAGCTCATACCAAGAAGAAACTTAGTTGGTCTCTAAGGTGCTACTGGAAGGATTTTTTTATTTTTTATTTTGTCAGCACTATGGTTACGGCTTCAAAACAAGCCAGGATATGGTTTAAAGCTGTCTTAACAATTTGGATTTTTTTTTTTTTTAAGCCAGGGTTCACACATTATGGAAATGTATGGTTAATTCCTGAATCCTGGTTCATTTTGCCACATGTGAAAGGTGAAGAAAAGTATCTGGAAAGGGGCTGTCCGCAGGTGCAAGTTGTTTGACACTGAGCGAAGAGATTTGGTTTAGTTTCATGTGAGAATGCTGCCATTGTGATTCAGTTTCGTAGTGAAGAATGTGTCACATGAACATCAGCTGTTACCAAAACTGTGCAGCACTGGGATGAGCAAATTCTATGTCATTGATTGATTCATAAGGTGACCAGAATATTATGCTACACTGCATGGTCCATGCCCACATGAGGGTTTAATATATGAAGTAGTCCTCATATGGAACACAATGCCCATGTATGATCATCCTTGTTACCTATTTTTCTATGACAAATTATTTCTCACCCTATGTCTGATATGACTACTTATCAAACTTTTCTACATTTTTGCACAAGTACTGAAACAGAAAACTGATCCATTTAAATCCAAAGCAGGACTGAATTAAAAATAAGCATTTAAGGCTGCAGTCTTATGCATGCCTAGCAAAGAGAAAAGTTCTACTTAATATAGTGGGTTTTATGAGTAAACGTGTATGAGAGAGCGCTGTAATAGCAGAATAGTCAGGTGTAGGGATTCGCAACATTTTTTTAAAAAAAAAAGCTATGAAAAAGGTTATGTTGATAAGTGTGGAAATTCAGTACATTGTGTGCACAAATACAGAAAAGTACCAAAAAAAACCTTATTTATAGTGAATTTGATTTAAAATGTATATTTTAGAACTTCTGACATATTAGTCAAATCCAAAATAATTCTAAAATTATAAAAGCTAGTACAGTAGTGTTTCTAATTAGAGTAGAATTAATTGATAACTTTTATTACAATAATGAAGGTGAATTTCCATTGCTTCTTGTGTTTACTACTTTATTAAACAGTGTTCCCCTTAGCCATGTCAGAAACATATTACATTTTCAATGCAAATGTATTAATCTGGGTAAATTCCGTATTAATTCTTACACTGCGTTGAGATGTAATTTGGATTATAATTAATCTAAAGTGGCACTAGATTTAAATGACAATATAAATGAGGCATTAGGAGGCTCTTGCCTTCTGAATGAATATTCAGCAAACATAGCTTGATTATTGCCAAGTCTCTTTTTGAAAGCCTCAGTTTGAGATAAGGAAGGCAAGGCAGAACAACAGTTTACAGAACTGTTTGGGCACTAAACATGTTAATCCTTCCTTTTCTAATAGATTTGATGCTAAAGAGTGGTGATAGTATTTTTCTGTCTAACTTGTTAAAGCTGTGATTAACATATTGGTTTTCATGGGACTTCTTTGGCAAGATTTTCAACACTTAATTCAGGAGAAGAAAGCCTAAATTAACATTCAATTATACACAAGCAGTTATGTGGTCATTATGCATAGTAGTTAGCTGTGCTGAGAATTAAGCCTTTTGAATGAATGCCTGATAATGCAGAATTAGTTTAGAGAGGTCTATCAAAGAATTCAAAAGGTGAGATTGAGAATTTGAAATACGAACGATTTTCAAGCTAAAACCATCTTACACTGTTTTTTGGTTGCCATTCTTCAGCAAACACTCCAGCTCTGGTTGGTCCTAATTAAACCTGGTCCATCCAAGAGTATAATTCTCATGGAATCTTAGAAATTTCCCTACACTCTTTCTACTGACAACCACCATTTTTGCCTATTAGCCCTTTAACATCATGGCTTATTCTAAGTTCTGAGGTCTTTACAGTAGATAAACTAGGTGCATAAGATCTCTGAAAGATATTATAAGGCTTTTTTGATGAAGCACATGGAAAAAGTTTCACAAGTGGCTTTGCCTATTTTTTTCATGACTCTTCCGTGTGGACTTAGTAATGAGCCTGAGCAGAAAGTTCTTCTGTCCATTACCTCTCTCAGAGAATGTATTTCAAGAAAGGGATAAGCATACTTAAAAAGAAGCCTACAAACATAGGGTTGCTATAGACAGGTCTTCTTCAGTCCCTGGATTTCAAAAGATAAATAAACTCAGTGCAATGTAGGTTTCTCAATGGTAATAGAGACTGGCCATAACATATTGAAAACCAAATGCAAAATGAGCTTTATTCCTTAAATAAATATGGCATAAAGACCCATCAGTATCTTCACTATGTTTTAAACAATATTTTAGGAGTACCTTAAGAAATATCGGCCAATTCAGTTTTTACTAAACTTGCATGTAAAATGGTATTTTCTGTATAACTAAACGTCTTTATGGTGAATACAAGCACTTTTATATGCTGCTGTCATTGGAATACAAGGGAAAGATATATGACTACCTGAAACTAATAGGCTTCAACCTGTTTCAGCACTTCTTCTGCTTCAATGAATCCAGCATAATGTAACTAGGAATAGCGTGCAGCAGAAGTAGCCAATGTAATATTCATTGTGACCATAGATTTCCATCTCATACATAAAAAGCATGGATGAAGTCACATATTTGCCAAATCAAACACAGAAAAAGCCTTGTGTATCCATGCCAGATGCTGGCCTTGGGTTTGTTTGCGCACAAGTAAATGTCATGACATAAGAGTTTTGTTTTCAAAGACAGTAGCTTTCATTACTGGGCTTTGTATATTCCCAGAGATCAATATTACCCAACTCATAATCCGTTTTCAATGATATTTCCTCTTTCTTAGGCTGAATCATCTGTAAACTTTTTCACTGGATTTTCTGTATTCCCCCTCCCCCCAATTAAATACTAGATAAATGCCCAGGAAGAAGGAAGATTCCTGAATCTAAGTGATCATATATCAAGAACAGGAGCTGGGGTGGGAGAAGAAGCATTCCTACATTCTTAGGGCTGCAAGGCAAACAAAATTTGAAAGCAGGGGAAATTTTCAAGTGGTATCTAATCCTACGCTTATGAAAAATTAATATGCCATCAGAGGAATCACAAGTACAGCTAAGATTAATGAAAGGCGCTTAAAAAATTACAAGCACACAAACTGATTTGATTAAAAAATAATCTCACTAGTCGTCCTGTAATATTCTTCAACTTATCCGCATCTATCCTGTCAGATGGTTATGATTAAAAATAGGTCAATGGAAGGCTACTGATAGAAATCACATGCAAAATACACATGCAGTAGATAATAACAGGAATGTCCAGACGGTTTTAAATGAAAGACTATTTAATAAGATTTTTTAAAGAGTGACAAAATTCTAGCATCTTACCAGAGTCTTTACTAGCTTTTTTGCCTTCACTATTATTTCTCTCTTTCTCACACGTGTCTTTATCATCAGCAACAGACACTGATGAGCTTTTAGCAGACCCTTCTGCATCTTCAACTTGTTCTTCTGCGAATGAGCACAAAAAATTAAAAGAAGCTAACTTAGGGACCATTCAACATTAATTGTAAACATGTTCTTTAATTAGATCTGCACTAAATTTATATATTTATCTCAGAAAGGAATAAGTGAAAAGAATAGCACCTTAAAAGAGATCTGGTATTAATGATTAATCATTTGCAAAATTTCAGATTCAGTCCAGAAATTGCAAACATTTCTTTATCAGAACACACAGCACTAGCCAGTGTGACAAATCAGATGTTTCATATTTGCTATTCACTGGCTGTAAGTGTTTCTGTCTCAATACAAACATAAACGTACACACAAGTCGGGTCTGAACAAAGAAGGCACATGCAGCAATATATCTGAAAGCAAAGGAAAGCTTTCAAAAAATAAAATAAATCCTATTAGAATCTGTGCATCCTGCTAATTGCAATATGTAAGTGCTGTGTTGGATCTAAACATTGAGAACTCTCAGTTTTCATCTCCAGGAGGAGCTATTCAGGGTAAATGACACAACTTGGTATATTGCTTCTAAGGAAGCAGCATTACCCACACCTCACTTACATGTTCACACCAGCTAGATTACATGAAAATCTTCACAGTAACTCAACCCAATTTAATTATTCTGTAAATCTTAGCTATGCTGCTACTAGTGGATTAATCTGTTTATGCAGTTAGCTTCTATGCTGGGGCCATGTAGCACTAATCCGTGAAAGGCCTACTGTTCCTTTTCATCTTGTGATCATTTGTCTCTGACTGTGCTGATGTCACATTTTAATGAATTTTAGAAATCTGAGTAATACCAGATAACCAGACTTGCAACTCCCTACAGCACAGCATGCTGTTTTCATTGCAATACAAACAAAAAAGAAAGAAAGTCATATTTCGCAGTTCAGGTAGGAATTATACAAATTAGGAGGGGAAGGTAAAATGGGATTCAAAACACCAGGCTGCTCAATTTCATACAATCTTTAATGACCATATAAATTAACCCTGGAAAGGCAAAAGGTCACAGACATACATTTGCATACACTCCTCTATTCACGTTTGATAAGCAGAGCTTTTACGCAGGGAACATGATACAATTAACCCTTCAGGAACCGTACAAAATGCAGCTACCGACATTTTAAGTGTCAAGCATTAACTGAAAATTACACACTGCATAAAATTTTCATTGTAAATGCTATAGTGATTGAAAGGGGAAATCGTGGCCCCTTCCGCACCCCATGTTTTATTAATAACATTCTGACAGCAGAATGAAATATCCTCTGTCATATGGAGCAGCTGAGCACAGAAAAATTGCTACTTAGTGCCTTACTTGCCAACTCTGCAGTGGAGCTGCATGCACGGGTAAACAATTGGAATCAGCAATGCCGAACTATTAAAAAAACACATTTCATTAAAAAAAATGTTTACTACAACTTTTAATTTTAAAAGGATCTGAATGTTTTGCATTGATTTTGTTTGTTTGTTTGTTTGTGTATGTTAGCAAATTAGATATCAATGACTACTTGATTCAACTGTATTTGAAAGGGCGGAGGCAATCCTCATTTTTTAAAAAAATAATATTGATGCAGAATGACCAGCACAAATGGAATAAACAATTCTCACTGCCTTAGCATGCTTTCTTCTTCTTCTTCCCCTCTCTCAGTGGTATTACTAATCAAACACTGTAGGCTCCCTGGTCACAGTAGGAAGCAAGACTATGTTTGTTAAGGGTGATGGGGGAGCACAGTTTGGGATGCTGTAAGCCTGTGATCGTGACTAGATTGGGTTGTATTAATGCCAAGTACACAGATAGACACACACACTCACACCATGCATCTAGTCAGAACCTATGGGCTAATACAGCCTCTGGCACTTTCATTTTGACTCAAGCTCTGGAATGGACGTGTTTTCTCCTCCTCCTAGATTTACCAGTCCATTCCCTTTGGGCAGGAAAATGAAGTGTCAGAGTGATACTGAGTGTCCTTATCTTGAGGGGGCATAAAATTGTAAAGGCTGTCATGGTAATCATTAATAAAACAGAGAGAGAGAGAGAGAGAGAGATGGGCAAAGAGAAAATCATGAAGGTACTAAAAGAATAGCCAAAGTATCATCATCTGGGTCTCATCAGACAATTTTTGCTGGGTGCTCTTTTTCTGGTATGTGTTTTAAGTATGAGAGAAATTCCCAGACATGTTCTCCTATACATCATCATGGTGTCTGACCTCTGCCTGACCCTGGCAACAGTTTGAGAAATCTAAATGTGAACAAAGACTCTGTGTCAGCAGCAGGGAGAGATTGTGGGGTAGACTTTCCTCCATCAACTTAATCGCAAACAGCAGTTTTTAGGCCATAACTTTACAGGGCTCCACCAAGCCACAAACACATAACCTTTGGAGGTGAAACTGCCCTCTACCCCTCCTCCCTTCTGTGATTTTTCTCAGTCCTCTGGTACTTCCTTTGATGTAGCAAGGCAATTAGATCTAATGTTCAAGTACTGCAAGCCTGTTTTATGGTTTCGAAGGTGAGAGCTGTTTATTACAGGTAGGCTCCCGGGGGCCATAAAAGCTTTGCAAATTTTAATCATGCAAAAAACTAATCAAATGTAACTTATACACACCATAAAAATTAATATCATTATTATGCACTATTTAAATTGGTTGTCTTGGTTTTTCAATGGCAGACACATTAAGAAAAATATTTGGCATTCATATCAGAAATATGTCTGGCTTTCCTTTCGGAAACCTATTTCAGAGACAGAAATGACAGTGGAGCTGCTTTTATTGTCTTTAAAAAAGTGGCAAAGGGCTGCTGATTTCTTGCAATGTTACACTGTTGCAAATGTCTTTATGAACTACAAAAAAAGTCACAGCCACACATACAAGCATATTAAGATGCCGAGAAGTAAAAATATAGACTAATTCCTATAATTCTTATGGGATTTTCAATACAAAAAGTAACATCAGGCACTTCAACAACTTGTACTTATTGCTTCAAAGCATATTGTTTGATCGTAATGTCATATTTTAATCAACAAAGATATCTGGGGGAAGTGTGCATGTATGAGTTCACACCACTATAGCTACTAAAAGATCTATGAGTGTGTTTAGATATGAACAAGTCCTTGTGGCCTGTTTTAAATTTACAAGAGTTCTACCTATATACGCTTACATATGTAAGCTTTGAAAATAAGTAGAACATGGAATTCAGTCATATTTCAATAGCTAACATAACACTCACCATTGCAACATGATATTTTATTCTCACCTGGTTTTGTTTTATCTAAATACTAAAATGCCTTTGAAGTCAAGTCCAAGTTTAACCACTGTCAGCCTTTTCTTTCCTGAAACCTGTTTTGAAGTACGCACAGTATTAAAAGCTGCACAGTTTGGAATGCTTATCATTAAAACTGGGCAAAACAAAAATTACCAACTGAAATATACATTTCCTTATTAGTTATGTTTACACATTTAATACATGGGAAATGCATATTTCAGAGACCAGTTCTTTCCATGTAATTACTATACTTCCAAGTTAGAGAGGCCCCTGTCTTAAAGATACTTGCCCATTTCTGCCACCACGAGTGGTGGGGAAGGATACAAACGGCAGAAAACATAGACCAGCTGGAGAACTATTCTACACAATCAAAGCAGCAAGAGCAGGGATTTGGCCAAGAAGCCTGAACCTGCAGGGAAGCTGCCTAACAGAAGTTGGATGGCAGGAGCTGAGTTGCAACGGTTGGCAAAGAATCTTCCCCAAGGACCTGTTGTTCCAGAGACACTCAGGTAGCAACTAAAGGATTTTATAGTGGAGCTGGCTGCTTCTGCTGCTTCTGGATCAGTAGGGCCCTGATTTGAGTCATTACTCAGTGCCTACCTGTTCCCTCTGAGTAAGCCTTGGAAAACGGAGGCCTTGGTGAACAGAAAAGGGGCTGCAACACCACTTCTTTCCTTTAATGCAGCTCCATCACTGTCACTGTGTAGCCTCCATGGATAGAGTGTCATCTGGGGGGCGGTGGATGTTCCTTGCCCTGTGGGGTAAGCTTCTGTGCCTACTCTTCAGGCGCTTCATAGGGTCTGGAGTATATGGGCACAGATGGATTCCTCCTAACGCCACTAGTAGACCCTTGTGATATCTGTAATGGCCTACAATATTAAATGTGTCGGTTTAGAAGTCCTTCAGTGTTCAAAGCTCTTCCTATATTTTCCCTCAATAATGTTTACAACAACTCTAGATTGCCCCCATGTTGCCATTGCATAGGCTGAGGATAAAGTACGGTAATAATAATAATAATAATAATAATAATAATAATAATAATAGTGGGATGTCTACAGCCACAATGAGAATGGCCAAAGTGAGGTACAAATCAGGGACTTCCTGGCTTGCTATACCAGCTCTTACTGAAAGAAGACTTTCTTAATAAGAAAAGCTGGACAGTAAATTAGTGTCAATTATTTAATGAATATTACTACAGATGCCAGGCCTGAAGGAAGAAAGGAAGATATTGTCTTGAACCAACAACATCATTAGGAAAGGTCCTTGAGAATAAAACACCTGCTTGCCTTTTGAAAGACTGGATTGTACCCTAGAATAACATCCTCAAATTATTTTAACCACAAGGTGCCTTATAGCTCATGCCAAACCTATTATGGCATTTATTTACTAGAGTACAGTTCTCCAGATATATGGCAGCTTCTGATATCGTAAGGTGCAGGTGTATGTGTGTACACACACACACACACATATGAGAGAATGAGGGAGGGAGGGAGAGGTGATGATTCATGAAGAAGTGTAGGTGATAGCAAACAAACTTCCTGTAGTGTGATAAAACCCAATATTCTGATTAAATCCCTACATGAAGGAGCTTAACTTTTTGAAGATCCTTTCCCTCTGACCTCATTTTTGACAATCTCTCTTGCACCCACCCATTGCCCAGTTCTCATCTGTATTGGAATTGTTTAAAAGATGTTTTAAGATGTTATTGTTTTATCACTCGCTGTTTGCCATCTTCAGCATATAAATTTAATAATAAATGGTCACCAACAATTGTGTGCCACTTAGAACAACACTTCACTTATCTGATGAAGCAGGCTCTAATCCATGAAAGTTTATGCTACTAAAAACCTGCTCTCGTCTTTAAGGTGCTACAATACTGTACTGTTTTGGCTGCCACAGACTAACACATCTACTTCTCTGTAAATACTTTTAAGAATCTCTAAACTGAAGTTTTTAAAAGCTGAAGCCCCACATTCCATCACAATGTTTAAATATCCCAGCAATATATGATTAAAGATCATGTTATATTAGCCTCCCAGGTGTAGTATCTTTATAGCAGTGAAGATATTTGTGCTGGGGGTGATAGCACATACAGAACTCTGTGAACATGCTCAGTAATTGATCTGGAATCTTGGACACAAGAGGTGACAAACCATGCTTTTAATTTCAGATCCTAGGAGTGCAATGGACAGATTTAGTTCCCAACCAATGGTGCAAAAATTATTTTATATATTTTACATATAAGTGAATGGTTGCTACTTATTACTATGGAGAAACTAAAGAGCTATTGTTGAGGTCAACAATGTGAAGTGAGCAAAATCTGCTCATTACCCTAAAACTGGATCACCCAGCTACCACTATTATGAAGAAGCAATATTCCTGCCCTCCTGCTAACAGTAGTCACAGGACGCAGGAATATTTCACACACTTACCACCAACTCAACTGGATAGGGGGAATACATGTTCACTCACCCAATCAAACCTGAGAGGAGCCTTTAGATTGGTATCAGGGAGGCAATCCTTGCCTTTCTCTATGAGTCTTGTGGTCTAGTCATGTTGAGCAAGAAGCAGAATCAAGCCCATTTTTACGCTTGTTTGGGAAGCAAGGATGACAATAAAAAAAGTTTGTGGAAACAATTATACCTCTGAATCACTTTTTAAAGAATTAAGCAGTATTTAGCCAATCTGACAGTAAAAGGGTCAGGCAGCAAAACTAACTAAAACCGAGAAATTCCAAAGCTTCTTTTTCTGAAATGAAACCAGCAGATTTTGACAGCTGGCTATTATAGCCTCCATTTTCGTATTGCTCAACATCTGCACAACATGAGAAGCAAACCCCTTTCTCAAAGAATCCCTACTCTGTTGTGTAACAGACCTAACAGATCACTCCTGTTCTAACCATCCCCACCTGTTCTTCATCCTCATTCTTTTCACTTCAACCTACCCTTATTGTACAGAAAATTCCATCACATTCCTCCTTATTTCCCCCCACATCTGATTTCTATGGATCTATGGATGAAGGATGGTATATAAATTTAACTCATAAAATAAAAAAAAAGTCATGTAATGAGCTCAGTAGTCTCAAGGAAACAACTAAAAGGAACAACACAACAGAAGATCCCCATTTCCACTCCATCTACTAAGGCCTATGGATTCAAGAAGATATTCTTCTGTTTCATGCTGCCCATCAAGCAACTACAACAGAATTCAAGATTTCATAATGTATAATTGTAAATGTGCTGCTTTGCTCAACACGTAAGCCTCTATCCACTCAGTGGACTTCATTCTACTTTATATTACTGGTCTAACAGTAACAAAAATGCAATGATTTTGCAAAGTTTTTTGCGGATAAAGTCGCTCAGATTCAGAAAGAGGTAGACTCCACTGTGGGAGCAGGGCGGAGGCGGGAGAGTGCTAGAGTCCTGTCTAGTCAAGTTGTGTGGCATCAATTCCAATCTGTTACCTCCAAGGATGCGGACAGGCTGCTTGGATTAGTGAAACCAACCACCTGTCTCCTTGATCCTTGCCCATCCTGGCTTATAAAAGCTAGCCGGGAAGGGCTGGGCAATGGGCTTCGCGGGGTGGTGAATGTTTCTCTCTGTGAGGGAGCCTTCCCAGACCCGCTGAAAGAGGAGGTTATTAAACCGCTTCTTTAAAAACCATCTTTAGATGCGGCCAATATGGCCAACTTTCGCCCAGTCTCAAATCTTGTGATTGAGCGAGTGGTTGCTGAACAACTCCAGGCACGCCTGGAAGAAGTGGACCATTTGGATCCCTTCCAGTCGGGATTCAGGCCTCATCATGGGACTGAAACTGCCTTGGTGGATGACCTCCGGCAGGCTAGGGACAAAGGTGAGAGCTGTTTCCTAGTTCTGCTGGATCTCTCAGCAGCTTTTGACACCATCGACCATAACATCCTTCTGGACTGTCTAGAGGGGTTGGGAACACTGTTATACAGTGGTTCCGCTCCTTCCTCCTGGGCCGTGTTCAGAAAGTGGTGGTGGGGGATGAGTGTTCAGACCCCTGGGCTCTCACTTGTGGGGTGCCTCAGGGTTCTGTCCTCTCCCCCATGCTTTTCAACATCTATATGCAGCCACTGAGAGAGATCATCAGGGGGTTTGGGCTGGGTGTTCATCAGTATGTAGATGATACCCAGCTCTACCTCTTGTTTAAATCAGAACCAGTGAAGGCGGTGAAGGTCCTGTGTGAGTGTCTGGAGGCGGTTGGAGGATGGATGGCGGCTAACAGATTGAGGTTGAATCCTGACAAGACAGAAGTACTGTTCTTGGGGGACAGGAGGTGTAGAGGACTCCCTGGTCCTGAATGGGGTAACTGTGCCCCTGAAGGACAAGGTGCACAGCCTGGGAGTCATTTTGGACTCACAGCTGTCCATGGAGGTGCAGGTTAATTCTGTGTCCAGGGCAGCTGTCTACCAGCTCCATCTGGTATGCAGGCTGAGACCCTACCTGCCTGTGGACTGTCTCGCCAGAGTGGTGCATGCTCTAGTTATCTCTCGCTTGGATTACTGCAATGCGCTCTATGTGGGGCTACCTTTGAAGGTGACCCAAAAACTACAACTAATCCAGAATGTGGCAGCTGGACTGGTGACTGGGAGCAGCCGCCGAGACCACATAACACTGGTCTTGAAAGACCTACATTGGCTCCCAGTACGTTTCCGAGCACAATTCAAAGTGTTGGTGCTGACCTTTAAAGCCCTAAACGGCCTTGGCCCTGTATACCTGAAGGAGCATCTCCACCCCCATTGTTCTGCCCAGATACTGAGGTCCAGTGCCGAGGGCCTTCTGGTGGTTCCCTCACTGCGAGAAGCCAAGTTACAGGGAACGAGGCAGAGGGCCTTCTCGGTAGTGGCACCCGCCCTGTGGAATGCCCTCCCACCAAATGTCAAAAAGAAAAACAACTACTGGACTTTTAGAAGACACCTGAAAGCAGCCTTTTTTAGGGAAGCTTTGAATGTTTAATAGATTATTGTATTTTAACATTCTGTTGGAAGCCGCCCAGGGTGAGGTATACATATATTATTATTATTATTATTATTATTATTATTATTACCACATAAAAATCAAAGTGAATTTTGATTATTAAAGTTTTAAATTTTGATTACTACAGTTCTACCATTTGTTTTTCAAATGATGTTCTTGCCTGAGGAACTATTTTAACCCAGATGTTATTTTCACCACCTTATTCAGTTTACTGACAATAACAGATAATACTTTGTTTTCAGAGCTTGGTAGGTGACTAAATAAGCAATACACTAGAACAGTGATTCCCAATTAGCTAAGTACTGCGGACCTGTTTTTCAAAAGCCAAGCTATGGACCCCTACTTCTGAAAATTTTTGATATATATATATGGTAGTTTTTGTTATGTGAATGGTGTCACAGACCCTCTGGGTGGGTTACACGGAACTCCATATGTCTGATGGCCTGTGCTTGGCTTATTGGGCTGCAAGCTGGTGATGGCTAATATATGCCCTCTCTTCCTTAAATGTTGTTGTTGTTGTTACTATGTCATTTTTAACACTGAACTGCCTTAAAACAATTTATAGAACAATAATAGAAATAGCAGGAAACATGAAACCAAGTATAAAAGCAAGAATACCATAAGACCTAAACTGCACATCTAAAAATATGCCTCTAACAGGAACAAGTCCTACCCACCTCATTTAAAAGTCCACAGAGATAACCAGTTACCCTCCAAATTAAGAATCAAAGGCCAATATAAATTAAATGTTTTTGCCTGGCACCTAAAAACAGACAGCACCTGGTATGCTTCCCAGGGGAGTGTATTCTGTAAGTGGAGAGCCACTACTGGAAAGGCCTGTTCTCATGTCGCCTATGCTGCACCTCCCTTGAAGAGGACACATGGGGAAAAGCCTCAGATAATGAATGATGTGTCTAGGTTGGGTCATATGAGGAGAAGCTGTTCTTGAGGTACTGGGGTCTTGAGCCATGAAAGGCTTTATAGCTAAAAACTTTGAACTGAGCCTGGACACTAATCGGTAGCTAGTGGAGTTCTGTCAAGATTGGAGTTATATGCTCACACCATCTTGCTCACAATCTGGGGCAAGATGGTCTAAGAATATAAACAACTAAATTAAGATGGGCAAGTAAGCACTGAGCAGTAATGAGTCTATGCCAAGGAAGAGGGAGAAAGTGATTAATAGCGGATGGATAAACAACGACAGGAAATGAATTCCACTCCATATGGGCAATGAACATATTTGACTTCTAAAATGTTAAACTGACAAAGTACAACTAAGTGAAGAAGATGTAACATCCATTTGTCTTAAAATATCTGTACACACATTTTAAGTGTCTCTCATTTGCCTCTCTCACCCTGATTTCTATTGTAATGGGTAGCTTAACTGTCACGCTGCTCTTCTTACACATGGCACTGTAACCAAAATATGATGGTCCTTGGAAACAGACTTACAATTTAATAATTCACCATTGCCCAACCCAGACAATTACACTTCCCTCTCACATGTCTTGGGGAGTAGGCATGTACTTGCTACAAACAGCCTTCCAATCTAAAACAGCTACTCACCATTCACAACATGCCATACAACAGAAATATGGAAATGGGCTGTCCTTGTGACAGACCCAGATGTCTATTCTGGCAACAGGATCTATCTATCTATCATCTATCTATCACTTAATCAACAAAAGTCTCTAAGCAGTTTACCTAAAACACTGTAATTACATAGAAATAATGTCATCCACAACATCAGGGGTTAATTCACCTGCTCATCTTCCACAATGTGATATATACCATCATCTGCTAGCAATATCCTTCTGTGTTCTACTAGTTTATACACAAAATATTAAATGAACGCAAATCTGACACCAGAAATTTCAATATTCAAAAAGCCGATGGTAAAACAATTCAGCCGCCCAGGGCAATCTGTAAGTGACCTCAGGGTGGCCATCCTAGAGCAAAGGAACTTCAAAGAGACACTGCAATATGAAACCACTGAATTACAAGACAGCAAGTGGTTCAATGGTGTCACTTGTAGACTGAAAGAAGAAAAACGATTTTTAGCGCATTATGTGCGTAAATTTGCTTACCACTGCCAACCCTTGACACCAATAAAATATTATAGCAAAATATCATCCAATTAAGAGCTAATCTTTATTAAATCAACACAAGAAAAAATGCTGAAAACTAGAACTAGTGCGAAAATGTATATTTACCTGTATCATCTACAGCTGAACGTTTTAAGTTGTTAAAAGTTTAATATGCATTTCAGCTTCAAATCTGAACCAAGTCGGCTACACAAAATCCTACATTTGAAAGGTACCTCAAAGGTCCTCCAATCTAACTCCCTGTCTGTGCAGAAAATGTATAGGGTTATGTTTTGAAATTTTGTTCCAGGGCTTCCATTTTTAGTGCACAGCACAGTCTTGCTAGTTTAGAAAAACTTTTGTGTTACACACTATGGATTTCAGCCTATCTTTATAAAGTATAAATCTTACCCAAATGAAGAAAACAAGGAAAAGCACAAGGTCTGGTAAACCAAATACAAATTTAAAATAAGCCAAGCAAATGTGCAATTTGAAGAATAAATTTCTATGTAGAAGCATAAATTGTGAGACCATAGACATAAAGGTAAATAAGAATGGCTAAATGAAGTCAGAGAAATTGGGGGGGGGCGACAACAACACCTAAATAAATTACTTTTATCAGTCTTCGGTACAAAAGCTTGAAGGAAAATATCATCTGAATTTATTGGGTGTTTTAGTTCAGAAAAAAGGCTATTAAGGGAAATGAGACAGATGGTTACACAATTTTTAATAACATGAACAAAATAGAGACAATACGTTTTGTGTCAAAATACTAAAATCTGGACTTGTCCAATAAAATAAGTTTAGGTAAAGGAAAAACAAAACAACAAACAAAGCAGAATTTATTTACACAGGGGATATAGCTCAGTTGGTAGAGCATGAGACTCTTAATCTCTGGGTTGTGGGTTCAGGCCCCATGTTGGGCAAAAGATTCCTGCACTGCAGGGTTTGGACTAGATGACACTCGTGGTCCCTTCCAACTCTACATATAATTATAGTTGCTGTGACAGGCAAATATAGAAGGCTTTTCTAAAAAGAAGTATTAAACAGAACTGATGGTAACAATATCATCAACTATGAACTATGAACTGTACTTATATGTTCCATCCCATTATTTCTCAAATCACCAGATATTAGCAACAGTGATGGTACATATCTAATAGAGGCATACCGGTAGCTATCCCTGTCATGCCTTGCTTGGCCATTTTCTTAGGGTGAGATGGAGATGGAATGTGGGACCAAGGGAACCTGACTCTCGAGAAAAAAATTTGGGCTTTGGTCTGATCTAGCAAAATACTTCTTATATACCGTATATCTCGGCGTACAAGATGACTTTTTGACCCTTTTTTTCCTCCCAAAAGTCGGGGGTCGTCTTGTAAGGCGGATACTAAAACTGGGGTACTCTCACCCGTTGGCAGCGCCGCTCTCACCCAGCTCTTCTGGGGCTTCTGACACATGGGAGGCCATTGGAGAGCCTCTTGTCAGAGCGGCAGCTGGTTCGGCGTCCCCGCGGCTCTCACCTGGCCAGTCCTCCTCTTTGCGTGCTCCTGCTGGTCTACAAAAAAGGCTGAGCTGCTTGGGTGCTGGGCTGGCGGGGAAGGGAAAAAAACAGCAGAAAAGCCCCACAAACGTTCTCCTGCTGATCTACAAAAAAGGCTGAGGGGAGGGGGGGAAACGCAACTCACACCAACACACAGGGAGGGAGGAGGAGGAGGGGGAGGGGGAAAAATGCAACTCACAACAACACACAGGGAGGGAGGGAGGGAGGGTGGAGGAGGGAGGGGAGGGGGAAAAAACACAACACACGCCAACACACAGGGAGGGTGGAGGAGGGAGGGGAGGGGGGAAAAACACACAGGGAGGGAGGGGAGGGGGAAAATGCAACTCACAACACACAGGGAGGGAGGAGGAGGGAGACCAACTGGTCCACTCTGAAGCCCTTCCACCGCCTTTACGTGCTTCATAAAGGAATCTTGGAGCTTCCCTAGGCTTAAGGCCCGCTGAAGAGGGTGATTTCACGTGCAGTCTGAGGATCAAATCAAATCTGATGTTTTTCAAATTTTTATTTGGTGTGCGTTGTAAGAGGGTCTTATACGGTGAGTATATCACTAACTCTAGATTTTAATTGGAAAAGTTGGGGGTCGTCTTATACGCCCAGTCGTCTTATACGCCGGAATATACGGTACTTAAAAATGGGGAACTACTTTAGCTGCTTTTCTGACTCACAATTTCACTTGAAAGGCAGAATTATGAGTGAAGCAAACAGTTTAAAAATAGCATACAAATTAGGGGAAAATCAGTACAGATTTGATTTGAAAAGCAATGGCACAGAAATGCTTTACTGGTTGCTAAATATTTTATGACTAAAATTTTAGCAATCTTGCTTGTACCCAAAATACGAGTGCATGCTTTTTAAGCTGTCAAATACCTTCATGGTGTCAGAACGTGTGTGTGTGTGTGTGTGTGTGTGTGTGTCAGATCACTATCATATTACTCACACTTTGAGCTAAGGAAATAAGTATATGTTGAAAATGCCTCAAATGGAAAGACTACACGTTAAGCTTTAAAGTTTAGGTTGCCTTGTTTTCTGAGGACCCAGAGTGGTAGATGAAGCAAGACACTTTTCAAACCAGATCCCTTCAGGGTACCCTGCAGGCTGTAGTCCTAGCCTGAAGCAAGGAAAGAGTTGGGACCTCAAAACGGCGCTTTTAAAAAATACCTATCCCTTAGTTGGACCTAGGCCAAAGCCAGACGATACAGCACTTGATGAAAGCACATAAAGGTTGTGTATTCAAAGTATGTTATAATTTTGCGCTGCCTCAGGATACTTGAACCATGCCTCTTGCAGGCATTACAACTAAGCCGGTGTGAATCTTCCTACATAAACTGTTCAAGCTTGTCCAATGTAACACGTTTTCTCCTGGCTATTGACAATAGAATACCTGCGGCCTTGCTCCTGAACAACTATTAGGCTATATTTGCTGTTTGTCCAGCCATGTGTGTCTGTGAACAGCAGATCAACCTCTCCTAGTGCACTTCCCTAAGAAAGCATCCCTATCTTTTTTCAAAATACACCCTGTGTATTCGTCAGGTAAGGAAGCTAACACTGCTTTCTATATAACAGACTGTGAACTTGATGGTATGCAGAGAAGGGAATCCATTTCTCATTGCATCCTTTGGGAAATGTATGCCAGAAGAAATATAATAAAGGTATATGAAAGAGGTTTCTTTGGGGATTTTATCAGATAACAATTATACCAGATCTGTCAAAGACAAACACACAAACCAATCCAAGATTATTTTTGTTAGTGTGGAATATTTTGTCTATAAGCAAATAATCAATGTGATGCTTCTTTAACTAGCTACAAGGAAAATAAATAACTTCAATGGATTACATGGGAGAATGCTACCAAATATGAACTCCAGGATGTTTTGAGTTCTGTAATCTCTCATTTCAGTAAATTTGAAGAAGGCCCATCATACTATTACTCCTGCAATGTCAAGACATACATCAATAAATTGCAAATAACTAAATTAAAGAAAAAGTAGATTATAGTTACAAAAAGTAATAAACAATTCCTAGCACTCCAACAAAACACTAAATTAAAAGCAGGACTGATTCAATGCATATATATTATTTACACTTCAAATATTATGGAAGAAAAAAGACACAAGAATCATGAATGTAATAACTATGAAGATGCAGTTGCCAAACAAACAAAAACTATCCACAAGTCGATTCAGAAAAAAACTAACTCAGACTATGCATGCACCATACATTTAAAGCCCTCCCCACAAGAATCCTGGAGTTTGTTAAGGGTGCTCTGTGAGGGACTCTTTACAGTTCCCAGGATTAATTTTTGGAAGGTGGGAAGGAAGGAGAATGTGCTTTAAATGTATGGTGTATGTACATAACTTCCCTATAATTTGAAGTTTATTTTGTCAGATGCGCAACATATGGCTTACTCATGAAAAGTGATGAATTTGTTCAAACAACACACACACACACACACACACACACACACACACACACACTTCTTTGAAGTATAACTCAAGAATGTTACTGTATTGCAAGGAACTCCAAGGTTAAAAGTGTGATCCTAAATGTGTATACAGTACTAATTTGATACAAGAGTACAGAGCTCTGTTAAGTTTGCAGCTCCAAGATGTTATACGTGAACTGTCCTGCAGAAAGGGCAAAACAACAACAACTAATAATAATAATAATAATAATAATAATAATAATAATAATAATTTATTTATACCCGCCATTTATTTATTAAAGAAAATTTAAAATGCAGATACATGCCCAGTCATGGTGTGTGGGTGGGTGCTGAACAATGAATTCTTACATAAGTGTACTATGTATTAAATGTATATCATCTACACTTAAAATTTACTCCATGAGCATACCATTTAATCCAGCAGAACTTTATCAATATCACATAAAGTTAACAGTTCAAAGATGGTTTCCTTAAATGTTTATCTTGGTATTCTATGGGGGAAAGACTTAGGCCATTACAGAACTCAAACACAAAAGTAAATAAAATTCTTAAAATGAATGCTGATAATATGGAAAGCTAATCTTTACTGAGTAGGCACAAATTCAATCCAGCAAAATAGAAATGGTTTGATCCCACTGATTTTATAGGACTAAAATCAGACTTGATTTAACAGAACTTAGTAGGAACACCATGTGACTCAGCTATCTTAAGTACCATATGACTATGAAGGTTTCTGATTTGCTTCTCAATTGTTCTTACAATATTTTAGGTCCTTTTTACTTAAACAAATCCTAACAATAAGGGTCTGTCAGCAAATATAGCTTTACAAGGTCCTGTAGTAATCAGTTTATGTGGAATGCAACCAAATAATAAAAAACACCACAACTTATATTCCCCAAATGGTGAATTATGTCAGATAGAAAAATGCATTAGCTTAGCCACCTTATACCTATAATGCTATTTCACTGAATTCTTTATGAAAACTGAATATATGGCTCAAGTTATTGTTACTTAAACTCCCTAAATGAAATAAAGAAAGAAATGAACAATTTAGAGTTGTGAAATCTGCCAGTATAAAATTATTTAGTCCACCGCTACAGATACCATGGTCAAATAACTTAACCCTAAAAGAAAATACGGTATTTCTTAAATGTAGCTGGTCTAAAGCTAAACCTGCTTGGTGTGGGGGGTGGGAGATAGAAGGAGCGTATAAAGGATTCATAAGAGATCTTTCTGAAAATGGCAGAAACCAGTCCTTGATTACACAATCTGGCATAATCATGGAGTTCTTTCTCCTGTATTCCTACTGTAATACATAAATTACATGACTTATCTTTTATGTGTGATATTCTTCATAAATGCAAAGTCATTAATTTGTATGGTGCTTAAGGAACTATACTTGTTAAGTATTGTTTCCTTTGCATCCTCAGCTTGAATTCAAATCACCTTCATGTGAAGAGCTTTGCCTGCAAGAGAAGTGTTTACCTATGGGTCATCTGACATCATTGTGGCTTACAGATGGGCAACAATGTCCACCCTGAGGGGGTAGACGAAACCAGGATCCAACCTGCCAGCCAGATCCTATTCCCCACCCCCTGCTGTAAGAAATGAGAGAATGGAAAGAGACAGTTTATATAGCAGAATTTCCGGCAATGGTTTGATCCTTCTTTATTTAGGCAGTGACTGTATGGCGGTTGAACTGACCAGGATCTTCCATGGTAGAGATTTGAGGGAGGTTGTATGCCTTCACTTTTGAGTTTGGCCAAACTGCGGGAGGCAGTGGAGGATAGGGCTGCCTGGTGTGCTCTGGTCCATGGGGTCATGAAGAGTCGGACACGACTGAACGACTGAACAACAACAAGTATGCCTTCTCTGGCCTTTATTCCTTATCACTTAGAAGAATAATAGTAAATTTAAAAAAAAATTAGAAATTTAATCTTAAGAAATTATCACTAATACTTTAGAATTTGGATTACTCTCATGTAGAACATTTTTTAAAAAAGTATAGCATATAAACAACCTCACTAATATATTTCTATATATCAGTAAAGAAGGTGAGAAATCAATTGCATTTTATGGAGCAGGGTCCACCCACAACCAAAGTATATTGTTTTCCCCCAAACTTGCAATAATTAAACTCCCCCCCCCACACACACACCATTAAGAAAATTTGTCTTCAGGGTTAGAAAAAAATGTCATGTGCAGTACCGGCTTTAAATGGATGATTTCTTCTAGCTTATCCCAGAATGGCATTGACTTGACAAATGTGGGAAAGTCCACAGCTGTGAGATGGGGGCTTAGGTTGTGGGCTCTTGGTCAATTGAAAGGTTGCATTAAATGTAAATTATAGGTCTGTTACTTAGATATATACCCTTCTCAACCAGGTGAAAGGCAAACAGGTCCTGCACTAATTCACAGATGAACTTGCTGGCAAAAGCAAGTGAAGAGGCAAGCAATTATAACCTTCATCTCGGATGAAAAGGTATTTAATATAAAACTATGCCATATATGTTCTGTTTTCTTTTTTATATGAAAAACTTTGTGCTTTCTCCTTTCATATATGTTATGCAAAACTGGCAGTAACAATGGCCTTTTATTAAGGATTTACTGAAACAAACCCCTGAATTTTCACTGTTTTTCTTTCCTTTCTAATATTTACAGCTTATTATTAACACCAACATCACATTTCATCTGCACAAATGCCGAAGGGTAAAAAAAAGTCACACACACCCCTTCTAATGTGACCTGTAGTTAGACAGAAAACAGTTTTCCCAGTCACCGCTTGGCTTCCTGTCTGTGACCTCTGAAAAGCATTGGAGGCCAGGGTTAATGGCCTTTCCAATCTCTGTGATAAGAATTCATTTTGTTCTATTACCAGCAGTTATCTCAGGAGCCTGCTGCATCACTTCAGCAGGGTTCAATCAATGAGAGGACCTAATGAAGTAACCAGCTGTAGCTCTATTTCACCTGGTCAACTCTATCAGACAAATAAGATCTATCAGTCACACAACTTGAAGCCAATCCTAGAAGCATCGTCTCCACAAGCTGAACCTTTATGCATATGAACTAATGATACCTCACAATTTCTTTTTAATCTTCATTTTTAACACAGCTATTCAAAGGCACAAAATGGAATAAAAAAGACTGAGAAATGTTGCGTTAAGAGGACAGTAACAGAATTAACGACGTCAAGAGTCACAGAATACTAAAATGTTTTTGTATTAATAGAAAAACTTTACTGCCTTCAAGTCTAGAATGCAGGCAGGGACGTCTTACCCACAGAGGCTAGTGGCACAGGGCACCAGGGCGCCAAGTTCTTGAGGGCGCCAGGGAAGAGGCGGAGGCTGGATGTGGCACCTACCGGCATCAGATCACCGCCCTCACCCACCTCTGCCATGCCGCGCCGAAGAAATGCCGCATCCGGAGCCTCCGTCTGCCATGGCCACTGCGGCATGAAGCAGCCAGCTGAGCTAGGAGGCGCCGTATCCAGCCTCCGCCTCTCCCCCACCGGAGGAGCCGCCCTCTAGCTGCTGCCTGCCTCCTCCAGTCCCGTTGGCAGCGCCGTCCTCCCTAAAAAACTCTGGAAAATGGGGGGGGGCGCCGGAGGGAGCTTTGCACCACGGTGCTGGATATGCTTAAGATGGCCCTGAATGCATGGCTAGAAACTAAAGGCTTGAGATAACCCCAACATTGGAAGAAGTACAATAAATCTTTGGAACCCTCCGCCAACAGCATAATAAGGGTCAGGTATTCTTAATGAGCACCTAATGCTGACTGGTTGGTGGGGAATGGAAAAGTGTGGGGAGAGTAATGGGTGGAATATCATATAAGAGGGCATGGGTGGCTGGCTGGCTGGCTGGAACCCTGAACAGGATCACTGCAATAGCAAACTCAAGTGACTGAAGTGAAACAGGTCGACCCAAGGAAGTAGCTTCTACATATTTGGGGTACTCCCTGTGTATGCACCACTTCAGAAATAAAGGGAAATGGAAGGCTAAGGGAAGAAAGAAAATTAGATCGTGAACGCACCTAACACAGGTGTGGAGAACCTGTGATCCTCCAGATGCTGTTTAACTACAACTCCCTCCATCTTTGAGCATTCGCTGTGCTGGCTAGAGCCTATAGGAGTTGTGAGTCCAGCAACATCTTTAGGGACAAAGGTTCTCTACCTCTGCCCTAACAGCTTACAATGAGCATCCTGCAGGGGGATATTACGTTTGTGGGGTTATACTTTGCAAGGTTAATACACCAGTAGTACTGGTATCTTAATATGTGCTGAAGCAAAATAATTGCCTGTGGTCATCTATTAGTCAAGTGCAAGACAAAATATTTTGCTTCACCACATATTAAGTTACCAGTACTACCACTATTAAAAATAGTAATACATACTATTTATTAATCAATCAATCAATCAATCAATCAATCGCATTCTACATGTGTCTCAAGGTGATTTACAAACATACACTATCAAATATAAAAGCATACACTCATGGTAATAATTTGCTACAATTAGTTGTACCCACCATATTTCAATGGAAATATTTACTGTTCTATTTCTGGATCGCTTTTGATTTCTAAAAATAGATTGTTTTATATCTAAGAATGTAGTGATTTTATTCTAGATTCAATTTAATTTAATTACAGATTTGATTACAAACATTTCTACAAATAAACAAAAATAGAACACCAATACAGTCAATCACTATTTCATGTGGGGATTCCGTTCTTGGTCCCTGCATACCTCACGCTCTGCCCCCCATTCCATCCTTTTAGTGACATGTTTTGTGACATTTCTAGTCACTTCTGGGTTTGGCACCATGCACACATGCATGTCTTTCGGACACATGTTAATTGTTCATTGCTTGTTCACACAATCTACATGGACTATTTAATGCCAGGTTCTAATGTGCCACAATATTATATTAATAGTATCCATTTTAGCCTGATGCTGAATCACAAAAATACTATGGAAAGCGAAGCAAGACAGCCCTTATTTTTAGGTATGCACAAAATCATGTCTAACAGTTTTCTTAATCGATATCAATATCAATAAATGAAATTTGTATCCTCTTAGCAAAATGCCTTCATAACAAATGGAAAGAGGAGAAATTATGGATATTTAAGGTTAAGGAAGAAAGGTGCAATATCTAAATAATAAGATAAAACATGAAAGAATATGCTAACCCCAAAACTTCATAAATGCGTACAGATAATTCTCTTTTATCAATCAATTATACTATGGAAATCAGTTTAGAATCAATGTCAAATAATTATGCATATGCATTTTCTCCATCTAAATACAATTTTAAGATTGTGAGCTGAGAAGTCACCAGTTCAAATATTACCTCAGCCATGAACTCACTAGGTAGCCTTAGGCAAGCCATTAGTCTCTCAGCTTCAGTCCCACATCTGCAATATGGAGATAATAATACTAACTTATCTAAAAGGTCTGCTGTAAGGAATGCATGTTAAAAGCTTTGAACATTTAAAATGAACGATGTATACTTGTTGTTGCTGTTATTATTTGTATTATAGTATGGTATTATAGTTTTATGCACTTGCTAGGATCCAAAGGGCTACTTTAGACATGCCAGAGGGTTTAGTGTCTTATATATTGCAGATTCCTATGCCATTCTACAAATTGCCTTTGAAAATCCTTACAATTTCAAAAGTTGGGGCTCAGGAAACAGCCATTCAACAACGCTTGGACACATGAAACTACTTGTGTAGTTCACTGGATCCTAACCAATGAAACAACTTCCTTTTAATCCCAACTTTATTTAAATCAAAGTAAAAGGGCCAATGAATAACACTATCTGACATTTATGAACATTTTTCTCTAAGGATAAGCCTACCTGTATACTCCTGAAAGAGGCCTTAAATGCCTGTATTGCATATGTAAACAGATAACTTTATGCCTAGCAGGCATTTTGGGAACATCTGTCAATTTTTTTATGGAATGCACTGATTGTGGGCTATTGATTGCATTTAAACAAAGTTGTTGCGAAAAAAAATCAGCTAACAATTCGTGTAGAAAGAGTTGATCAATATTTAAATGACTCCTTATTGATTTAAAATTAACTTTCAATTAAGAGATCTATAGGACTCTTAACTGCGACACTTATCCATTCAAGAGAAAATAAAGGTACATTTATCGATACACTTAAACAGCAGTGGCTGGTTTTCTATTGATTCAGTCATTTGCGCTGGGATTCGTTAGCGTCATTGGGCTTTAACTCGCTTACTAGTTCTTCTCAGTGTATAGTACTGCAAGATGAAGGAATGTACGGTACATGGAAAACAAAGAAAACCAAGAGCATTTACAGATATACTAAAAGGTAAGGTATTTTATGATTTTTAATACTCTTAAAATAAAAGCAGGAAGACTTCTCCCAGAAACATAACCTGACAAAACTATGCTTATTAAAGTAAAAAAACAACAACATTGTGCGTATGTAACAGGAATGTAAAATGAATGCAGTTTTTGCTTGCTATTGCTGTTAACTAACATTCAGTATATGTATATATATAAAAATTTCAATATATTGTGCAATTTTTAAGGATTTTGTGTTTTAGAATGTTCAAATACACAAATGTAATGTAATGTGTGCAGGTTGGGGAAGCTCAAATAGATACAGTATGTGTGGTATCATGCTTATGTGTGTGGAAATATTTTAAAGAGAGGTGTGCAGTACAATCTTGCATCCGTTTACTTGGTAGTAAGTCTAATCATGTTCAGTGGGATTTGGTCTCAAGTGAAGGTCTGCAACCTTAGGATGCAATACGCTTACTAGGGAGCCTCGCTGAATACAATAGGACTTCTGAGCAAACAGGCATAGGATCATCCTTAGTTTCCAGTTTGGTTGAAAAAAGCAAGAATACTATTATTGTCCATTATGATATAAACACATTTTAGAGGATTTGGTAAAGTTTGGCACTTTTTTTTCTTCAAATGTACAAGAAAACAGAAGATTATATATTTCTAATTCATGAACAGAATATCAATGCTATTGGAGCAAGAATATTACATTTTCTGGATATTTTGCATACTAAAGTTGCAATCCTATAACACTTATCCGGGAGTTAACCTCACTGAACTCAATGGAACTTATTTCTG
Organism: Lacerta agilis; assembly: GCF_009819535.1. Lineage (NCBI taxonomy): Eukaryota > Metazoa > Chordata > Lepidosauria > Squamata > Lacertidae > Lacerta > Lacerta agilis. The sequence continues at coordinate 56,963,941 of NC_046318.1, read as the reverse complement.
AGTATGTAGATATGTCAGGGATTAACTGTAAATTAAACATATAATATAAACATACAATATCAGTCAAATGTATATGGGATTTGTTTTTATTACATTTAGTCTGTAATGCTATGACAACATCTTGTTTTTTGCCTTTCAAGATTTAAACAGAAGGCAACAAAACTAAACAAAAATGTTGATTTAAAGAAGACATTCCTTTATTAGCTTTAGGAGGTGAACTTTTGTTCATATTGCCTTTTGCTTTACATTATTCTGTTTAGAGACAAAGGAAGGCAACAGCAAAATTAATAGACTGCTGTACACTGAGAAAAGCTTCCCTGTGCAGCAACACAGTATTATTTGATGTGGGGCAGGGTTAACTGAGGATGACTTCAGCTGGCCTTGTTTTCCTAGGCATGACTGTGTTGTATTCTTTCGTGTGTGTGTGTGTGTGTGTGTGTTCTCTTTTTCTCATAGCCTAAAAATGTCTGTAAAATGAATCAATAGTATTTTAGCTTGACCTGGTTATTACCTATATATTTTCTGTTAGGTAGTAAAACGAAACAGTATAATTAGGTAAAAACATCATAACTGAAAAAGTTCATTTGTTTTTTATTATCTAGTTATATAGTTTGAGAAAAAGAAAAGAATTTACAGTCAATTTGGTGCTGACCCTACAGAAAATATATCTAAATGCAAAACAAAACAAAAAATCAGGCTTATTTTATTGCACCTTTAAATACACAACATTTGTTTTGGGAGCAATAAATAAATAAATAAATGTGCCTTAATCCTATCAGAATTAACAGGATTTAAGCATTTAGCTCTGTACGTAAATCCTATTAAATTTCAATGGGATTTACGTGCACTTACACTTTCTCAAGCAAGCACCCTGTGTTCTTTTTATGGCCACTTCAGTTTAAATTGTCCTAAATGTTTAGTTCTAGATTGGTGGATTGGTTGATATTCAGGAGACTAAGGTCACTAAAATCATGGTTTAAAGCACTAAGAGAATAAACTGTTTTAAACCATGTTTGAACATGTATTTTCTAAACAAAATATGCATTGGTTGGTCTAACCAATAAAACATACATTTTTGAAACAAATGAATGCTTTTACTTTTCTTAGTTTTCACAGAGTAATCATTTTTTCATTGTGGAGCCTATTATTCTGCATTATTGTCTATTAACAGATGGGCAATTGAAATTCTGTTTGTTTCTGTGCATATGTACAAACTCTAAGCAATACCTTTTACTTAATGTCTTACAGAGCATTCCTAAGTATAGGAAGCTGGCACAAGTTGCCCCTATTCCAAACTCCATTCATAAACAGGACTACTGCCAGCTGAGATGGAGTGAACCTGGAAAAGGGAAAACAAGCTTTTAAAATAGAATTTGACTTGCACTACTACATTACTAGCTAGATGGACCAACTGTCTGCATCGGTATAAGCTACCTTCTTATGTTCACTTGGTGAAGAAATCCTGAAGTGGAAGTGGGGAAGGAATAGTGCCCTGTATCTGCAGTGCCCTGTTGGTATCCATCTATACACAGGCACTGCACCAGCTGTGGACTGGATGGAGCCCAGTCTCCAGAGCAAATTTTACAAAAGCAGATTCATTTTTAATGATAGGAACCATGGGAATGACTTTCCTGTTGCTATTTTCCATCTGCTCTAAAAGCACAGAAATGGACAATTACACAGGCACCGTGGGATTACATGTAAATAACAATATGTATCTTTTTACACACACACACACACACACACACACAATCAGCATGATGCATCTCATATGATTCTGCTCTACTTACATGGCTCCTCCAATTGGGTATTATCAGAATGCTGCGGAAAGCAGTCACAAGGGAAATGTCTTCCAAGTCATTTCAGGCCAGTGCATGGATTAAATCATGGGTAGGCAAACTAAGGCCCAGGGGCCAGATCTGGCTCAATCATCTTTTAAATCCGACCCGCGGACGGTCTGGGAATCAGCGTGTTTTACATGAGTAGAATGTGCCATTTTATTTAAAATGCATCTCTGGGTTATTTGTGGGGCATAGGAATTCGTTCATTTCTCTCCCCCCCCCTAAAAAAATATAATCTGCCCCCCACAAGGTCTGAGGGACAGTAGACCTGCCCCCTGCTGAAAAAGTTTGCTGACCCCTGGATTAAATCAATCTCTGTTCAATCCCCCCCCCCTCTTTATGCCGAAACAAACAGATTCACTAGTTTGCAGAAACACACAAGGCACCGTAATTTTTAGCTACAAATTGGATAGGCTGAATGTGTAGAAGGCTACCAGGACTACATCCACTGGCCCTGTTCCAACACAGTATGACTGGCCAGCCTTCACTCCGACATCCATGCTTTCATTGCAATATCTGCAATAGCGGAAGGCTTTGCACAACAACTTTATGTATATAAGCTTCCACACAAATAGGGTTACCATTAGCATAGAAGTTGACGCACATACAGCTGGGTGTTCCCCTTTTCAGATGATGTGCTCAGTACAGTGTTCAAATGCTGGTGGAGGTGGGGGTCAGGGTCAGCAAAGTTCAATGTTGGAGTAAGGGCCAGCAGGTGTATTGCCTCTTCCGTTCCAGGCATTTAGCCTATTTGTGGAAGTGACTTTGTGAATAGGGCTACTATGTGAACATCAAAGGGGTAAAAGCATTTTTATGGACTGACAGGGAAAGAAAATAATTCCATTAGTACAGCCTTTAACCACACCAGCCAATGTCTCTGGGAGTACATTAGAGCTGCAATAGGAAATGGTTCCTAAAACATGGTTCTTATAAAATATGTAAAACTATTTTTAAAGACAATAAAAAGATTCATAAAATTTATGACAATTTTTGAAATTCTCAAATAGTTAATATGGGATTATGAATTTATCTGCTTTTTTAAAAAACAAAAAAACCTTCTTATATTAACTCCACTTTAATCTGTTAAGAATTTGCTCGCACCAAGTCGGCTGTAGCCAATCCTAAAACTCTGTCTATCCTTTTCACTGCAGGATTCAGAAATTATTCCTCCAGCTTGATGTACAAGTAAAATAACCTTGGACACCTGAGAATTTATCTATGGAAACTGTATTTCACATTTATTCCATACATCTATATTCAGACTAAAGGAGGACTGTGGAAGGAGGACTGAAGAAAGCTATTTTAATGACATAAAATGTACTCTGGTTGTAGCTTTTTCCAGATTTCAGATTTTTTACTTCTGGAATGGGACCTCATAACTTAATTCAAACAGGACAGGAGATCTGTATTGAGGATGAACCGCAGTGGGAAAACAATGGGAATCTAACCAGTGTATGCCTAAGAGGCAAAACAGGTTATTCCTTACAAATAATGGAAATAAATGTTATCTAATTTCTGAAATTCCCTTATCAAGCTTGATCTGTCTCTGTGGAGTTTTGTTTCAGCTCTCTTATTGTATTTCTTACTAAAGACCAAAGTCATTGCTGATAAGACTTGATTTGAGATATAAGTGTAACATTCTATGATATCTTATGGTGTAGGTAGTTCATTTAAGCCCAGGGCATTCCTGTACCACAATTTCAGAGAATCTTCACATCACTTTAACCAAATTGTGACAAACACACATGAATAATTGCAGGAGGTGGTGCCACAGGGTATACAATTGTTTCTGTATTCAAGGTGCTATACTCAGTCCATTCTAGTGCTCTCTGCTGAAACATGCAGCATGCTATAATCCTTTCACACTAAATATATAAAATAGTTGCAATCATTCTGATACAGTGCATTATATTTGCAACATGTCAAATTTAATGTCAAGTACACAACAAGGAACATTCTACAGCTGCCAAGTTCATATGTTCTCTCTTTCACACAAATATGCAAATGTTTATGAAAATCAGTCACCTTCTCTCATATTGTGCTGATACTTTAATTTAGAACTAAATGGAATGGAACTTCAAATCACATATGCCCCACACCTTGAATCAAGTGTGTGCTACAGTGATTAGCAGTACCCTAAAGTACGTGTTTAGGTAGCTAGTTTCCTTTGCAGAAAAGAATATATCAATTTCTAGAAATAAAGTCATCTTGAAGATTTCTAACTACATTGATAGAGAAAGTAATATAAATCCATATGGGTAAGTTTAGTGCACTTGCCAATTGACATAAAGGCACACTATATAATTCACTTTAGGTTATTGTTCACTTTTCCTAGAAAGTACACATAGGACTACAGCTTAACTTATTGTTTCAGTATAGAAAATACAATCGCATTAACACCAGTCATATTCTTACATGCCACTGATTAGTTGGGCCTTAGCTGAATAGAAAATCTTAATCTTCTCTTCCTTTTTTTTTAATACTGAGGAGGTAAGCCCTCTCCCACCTGCACACGTAGCTTGCTTTTTCCTCAAAGCTCAGGAGATTCCGGCAACAAAATCAATGTATGCATGTTCAGAGCAGTTTTCAGGGTTTTGTAAGACAAATCTTTCAAATGGGAGCTAGTTTAATGCTATTGAGCTGAGTTTCGATCTGACAGAGTGAGTGAACAACACAGAAACAGTTCACTTACCACTGCTCACACTACAGGAGGTTGCAATCAGGTATCGCTCTGTGCAAATACAGCTGTGCTATCTGCTATTTCTCAGTAAACTCTAGCACCACCTAATCCAGCAGTCATTTGTTTAAACAAACAAACAGATACAAAGCAATTATGAAGTTTAATTGTTTAGATTCTCCCACCCCCACCACTAGTAACAAAGTTCAATTAAGCCTATTCTAGTAGCTTATATGTAAAGCTATGCAGGTACCTGGCAGCATTGTAGATCTTATTTTCCTAGTGCTTTACAGGAAGTTTTTCTAAACCATTCCCTTTAATAATGAACTTGGGAGATGACATATTTATCAATTTCAAAGTGAAATGGGACAATTTCCATAACTACCCAGTAATCTCATTGTCTGGAGAAGGAGAATGTGGATTCACATTGAATGTCAAAGGCAGGAAATTGGAAGAAAACCCAGTTTCTCTTTCCCAGGGCCCCTCCTGCATTCATGACATTATTGGGGCGGTCATACACAATCCTGCTTTTGACATGGTTCGTGCCTACAAATGTTTCGGAGTGAACACAGTACTTCCGTTCCATTCAGTGCACATCCTGTAACAGCCTGGTGAAATCCCAAAACTTTTTATACCATAAATGTTTTGTTTCATTTTTGTTCCCTATACAGCAATAATGTCTCCATAACCACCACTCTGCTGTATTTAAGCACAATGTATAACAATAAAAAGCTGTAAAACAATAAAATGTCCCTTAGCTTAGAACAGCCAAGGAAAGGTATGAAATGATGGTTGGGAGGTCCCATACCCTCCTCCGTGCAAATTGCAACCCTCTGCTTCCCAGAGAGATCTGGACTTAACAGCGTTATAAAGCTCCTGTTCCAGGCCATATATAGCTTGAATAGAAGACTTGTGTGAAGTATAGATTGATAGAGTCGTAGAATTGGAACGGACTACGAGGGCTATTTGGTCCTCCCCCCTGCAAATGCAGGATTTTTTTTTTTTTTTTTTTTTTTTGCCCAACATGGTATTCGACCCACGACTCTGAGACTCATGTTCCATCAACTGAGCTATTATGGGGTAGGCATACACTAGAACATTTTTTTGTGAGTCACACCTGTATTTATTAAAATACTCTTTGATGTCACATCTGGAAATCCTTCATTACCATATTTCTCTATTTTGCACTCACTTTATGTCCTTTACGAAACCTATCTAATTCCACAAAGGAATAGCCCTAGACTTCACAAGGAGTCAAGAACAAGGGTGATAAAAAGGAACAAGGATGATCAAATGTAACTATCAGAAGACAGAGAATTAATGCAAGTATTTCAATGTAATTAGGTAGTGTGGTCCACAGGGACTGTAGCCCATAAAAGACTAATGTTGAATTACATAACAACTTTAATTCACCCAATAACTTTATGTCTCCCAGAGGGTATCTGAGCTACATTCTGCTACTAGTCGCTGTAGAAACTGTGGAAGATCTAACAGAATTATAATTTCTTGGGTGTCTGTGTAGCAGTGGTCTATCTTTAATTACTGCTGAGTCTATTTAACATGCTACTTGTCCTAGGAGTTTCTTTGGAAAAACAACCACCAAAGCACCTGACAGAATTAAGGAGGAGAGGCTGTGCCTGTTCGAAGCTAGCCTTGCTGTCTCAGTTGACTGATAGTTGAAGGAGGTCAATCCTTGCAACTTTCCCATTGCTTTAAAAGGAGGGTTATCAAATTAGTGTAGCTGGCCAGCGATGTACCTGAATGTGTGATACTGCACAAAGAAGAACTGGTATTCAGCCAAACAAGTAGTTACAGCATATGCTCTAGTATTTGGTATAAATTTAGTATGCCCTGGTTACTGACACACACAGTGGAAAAAATATGTACAGCTTGAGGATAAGTGGGTATGCTTTACTGAATTTATTCCTTGCCCTACATGCACTCCTGGAATGGCACAGTGCTCACTTCTGCTTGTGGCACTTCAGTAGCTGATTGATGTGCGCTAATCGAATAGGGATGTTAGTATACAGGATCCAGATAGTCTATCCTACTTCACCAAGGCAGGATTCATTAAGTTACACCTACAGGATATTTATCTTTTTGCCTCTGCTCAAAAAACCTGCCACAAAATATGTGAGGCATGAATCTTTTAATGTTCCTCAATAGAAAACATTGTAATGGTAGTTAAGGAATAGGATTTCTCCATTTACACAAGAAAAGCTACTTGAAAAGAAGAGTTAAATGGTGCTCAAATAAGTGTTGAAGGAAAAATGCTACAATACTTTCCGTAGGAATTATAATTTAGAAAGTCCATGATTGAGAAGGGAAGCAGCTTTGGCACACATTAAAGCTAATGGTTGCAGTCATAATGCAGAAGGCGGTAGGTTCCACAAAAAATGAAATTAATGTATTTTAATCTTTTGAAAGTTGCTATTTATTTTATTTCTAAAACTTATTTATTTCTTTTCTCTCAAAGAGCAGATAGGCAGTATACAACACAATATCTTTAAAAATATGGAAAAATCTAAACAGTAACCAAGAGAAGACACCAGCTTCCATTCATCTGAGTGACTAAGAAACAGCTTATCTAGAACTTAGCAATGAAGTGGCCTAGCAGGCACCGTTAGAGAAGCTGCTCTACAGAAATGGAACTGCCACTGAGAAGCCCTAAACCTAGATCTGCGTCCTTTTCTTCCTCTTTCCGTTTCTTTCTTGTCAGGCATAAGGTTGTAGACCAAACTATTCCAAGCACCATATCCATACCATCTGGTGAAACAAACTGAAACCGAACTGAGCAAAAGCAGGATGATGAAGCATTGGGCACATCTGCTTCATATCCTGCATAACAGAGGCATCCAAGTCAGTTTGGATGTAGTTTCCCCCCCCACCAACAGCCTACCAATAAGTCAGAGAGCTATTATCACCACATCTACATCTTTCATGAGTTCAAGTTGTAAAAGCCTCTCAACCATTATAAACAGCTTGATGACACTCTGCGGATGCAATGGTGGCAACAGAATGATTTATTTGTGAAGTTTTTGCAACAGTATATGTTTTCAAATATGCTCTAAACTATGTTCAACTGGATTTGGCTCTAATTTTCAGCCACAAACATACAGCCAAGCTGTCTTTCCTGCAGCCTACAGTCATGCAAACTTTCACGAAACCAAGAAGAATAAACTAAAGGGGGGGGGGAATGGTGCTTAACAGCAATTTTGTCCACTGGTAGTTGTCATCGTTCTTGAGAAATTGCCTAAAATTGTACAAGCGGCAATTACAAATACTCAGTAATGAGAAAGCATCAGAGCCGACCCAAAAATGCAACCCTACTTTGGTGACCTTATCTGCAAATTGCAACACGGGGTGGCATTACATAGATTCCTCCAGGGGGTGGGCAGAATTCAACATATATGGAGATACAAGACCTTGATGCAGTAGCCATCTCACATTTCTCTCTCTTAAAAAAATTAATACTTGGCTGCACCAAAAGTAGCATTTTTCCTCTCAGCAACTGATATTCTCCTACTGCGAACATTCTCCTGTTTCAAATGCCATTACATTGTTATGTAGCAGGCTCATTCCAGAAGCATCACTGAGGGGGAATGATGCATGTCCCAAAACATGTAGAATTCCCTTCCATTCACCCCTCAAATGACCACATTTCTTCCTTTCACCCTGTACTTTGAAGTAAAAGAGCCTTGTACCAGAGCTAGTCTGGAAATGGGTTTCGTTGGTCAGATATGAAACTTCTGAACTCAATATAACTTTACTCTCTACCACAGTGCCCTAATGTGCTCCACTTTGCCCATCCATGGGCTATATTTTGTTGTGCGTTATTCAAGTCTCAATGTTTATTTCTTTTTTAACAGGTTCCTCCTCAGTGCCTAAGGAAAAAACAGCATAAGAACACGCAGAATTGAAACAAGCTGAAGAGGCCCTCTCACCATCCAAAAATGCATGCTACCTACTTGCCCAGGTTAGGAGGAAGTGGTGGGACTATTAAAACTTGGGGGGAGTGAATAAACTGTCTGCTTGATTCATATGTTCACCTCCGCCAGAATATCCAGGAAGCTACGAATGTTGTCACAAGGCCACTGCTAATTGTGATCCTACAGTTGAGTGCAGTTTCAATGGAACTATTAGACAAAGGGGTCCATAATAGCTCCAAGGCCTCTCTGCGCCTCTGAAGGGCAAGTAGCTTCATGGATCCAATGACACAATCTCCACTTGATGTTGACATGATGCAGCTACACCCTGGCATTGTATGGGGCTGAGCAAACATGCAGCAGCAGAAGCCACTGCATGAGGCTGGTGGGCATAAAGAGCTTAAGATGTCACGAGGCAAATGGACTCATTAGAAGACACAATTTGGAAAAGGAAGAAAAGGGCAGAGGGAGGGAACAGCAGTCTCCTCCTCACACTGCACTTTGCTTACCATGAACTATCATAAAGGTAAAGGTACCCATGACCGTTAGGTCCAGTCGTGGACGACACTGCGGTTGCGGTTCTCATCTTGCTTTACTGGCCGAGGGAGCCAGCTTCCAGGTCATGTGGCCAGCATGACTAAGCCGCTTCTGGAGAACCAGAGCAGTGCACGGAAAGCCGTTTACCTTCCCGCCATAGCGGTACCTATTTATCTACTTGCACTGCGTGCTTCCGAACTGCTAGGTTGGCAGGAGCAACGGGAGCTCACCCTGTCATGGGGATTTGAACCGCCGACCTTCCGATCAGCAAGCCCTAGGCTCTGTGGTTTAACCCACAGCACCACCCACGTCCCTTATGAACTATCATAGTCCCCATTTATTATTTACATTTGTTAATCACCTTTTAATTCAGGCCACCATGTGATACACAAAAGTTCTACACACTTGTATTACTTCCTGTCATTCTCCACAAAAGGAATCCCAGAATATGTAACAAGAGGAATGTGAATTTATTCAGCAAACACACAATTGTGCAACTGGGTTGATAATCAAGTTCTACACATGAAGAGGAAAACATCTTCAATGAGTCTATGCAGGAACTGTGGACTTTCACAGGTACTAAAGGGAACTGGGAACTTATTATTTTTAGCCTCCAACCATGACCTAGAATCATAGAATCGTAGAGTTGGAAGGAATCCCAAAGTTCATCTAGCCCAACTCCCCTGCAATGCAGGAATTCAGATCTGATTTGGTAAATTTGTACTCGGATTGTACCACTTTGGGTAAACCCTTCTTTCTGACATGTTGGTGCTGACCTTTAAAGCCCTAAACGGCCTTGGCCCTGTATACCTGAAGGAGCATCTCCACCCCCATTGTTCTGCCTGGACACTGAGGTCCAGCGCTGAGGGCCTTCTGGCAGTTCCCTCACTGCGAGAAGCGAAGCTACAGGGAACCAGGCAGAGGGCCTTCTCAGTAGTGGCACCCACCCTGTGGAACGTCCTCCCACCATTTGTCAAAGGAAAAAACAACTACCAGACTTTTAGGGGACATCTGAAGTAAGCCCTGTTTAGGGAAGCTTTTAATATCTGACGGACTATTGTATTTTAATATTTTGTTGGAAGCCGCCAAGAGTGGCTGGGGAAGCCCAGCCAGATGGGCAGGGTATAAATAATACATTATTATTATTATTATTTAGTTTGCTTTGTGGGGAGATTAATTTTATTTCTATATGGAGCAATATTCTGTTATGTGAGCCTACACATGGAGTCTGAAGTCACAAAGTTATTTGTGCTATGTATTTCAACATGTGTTTCAATTCAGAATATCCATTTCTGTGAGAACTATGCCTAAATCAGAAGAGACTGCTGTACTGTTAACCGACAACATGGCTGGTTCAGCATAACTATCACAACAAGCAATACATTAGCTGCAGCATAAAAATTTCAAAATTTATAATGAATATATCCACAGCACTTTATATGCACTGATGACACAGAATTGTCCACTTAAATTTATTTCTGCTGCCAGAAGTCCAAAAAAATATTGTATTCTACAACACACTCATTCTTTTTGAAGTAATTAACTAAGGCATAGTTTGAATAGCAATTAAAAAAACCACTTGCTTGCAGATGCTTGTAAGCATTATGTATCTTTTCCTTCCTGAAAATGCATGTGTGTATTCTTGCCTCTAGCTTAAATACAGTGAATGTTGTAGTTGGTTGCACAGGAATTGTCTCAAGAACATTAAAGCAAGCCAAACACGATTGCATTCCAACTAAAATTGCTCTCTTTATACCGTGTATTGAAAGTTGATAACTGTTGGTTATAAAATTCCTTTGATTTTCTGTAGGTAATAAAATACTTTGGCAATTACTATTGACAGTTCTGGATAATCTTGAAGGCTGCCTTGCCTGAAGAAGATGAGTGTTACAAATCACTCCACTGAAAGAGGGAAGAACAGCAGCAGGCAGCAGACAGGTTTCAATTTCACAATGCTGATTATCTCATTCGTGATTCTATGCATGCCTAAATCTGAGGATCCCTCAAGCAGCTATATGGACTTCTACTTTTAAAATGCCTATTACGCTTTCATACTTTTTGCTGCTTCCTGAAGAGTGCCATTTCGCCAAGCTTAAATAGCAGAAAATTGCACTGCTTTTCCTCTGCCCATCTCCTCAATCTCTATTAACCTGCACAAGAACAAAGGAATATGATGGTCCAGCTATAGGTTTGGAAATAGGTTTGAAGTTGTTTTTCATTTACTGGTAGCCATTTTTCTGATTCATAAATGCAGTTTAACAATAATCTCATTTTAATGTATTAGGAAATGATTGACAATGCAGAATTTTTAATCTTGATGTATGGACATACACATAATGTACAAAGATTCATGCACACTTTTCAAATATATGAATTCATGTTTACATAAGCTTTGGGTGAAGACAGATCACTCACATAATTTGTTATATCTTAATTAAAGGTATAAATATAAAATTACACAAATAAGAATTCACTCTCTTTAGGTTGTATAAGAACAATAGGATGCACCAACAACAACAAAAGGAAAATACTGAAACACCTGGTTTTAATGCATGCAGTAGACCTTTATTAGATGTCATAAACTAAATGATGCATTACTCTGTGGGCCACTTACAACCTATGAATTTTGAGGTAAAACGGAGGACAAAGAGTTCTTTTGAAACAATAAGGTTAAATGTTCTTTCAAATCAAGCCATATTTTATTGAATGCTGAATACCTAACAGAGTCAGTGAGATTTGAGACTATTTCACTTTAATGTTCTAATGCATTCCTATATTACCTTTAAGAATAAGGAGTATTTTACCGAAACACATTATATTGCATATAAGAATCATGTACATACAGCCTATCATCCATTCCAATTGTATTACTAAACAAAGAAGAAACCATTTTAAAATTCCTATGGCTGATAAAAATTTGACAGCTCAATGTCCTTTCTAAGCAATTAAATTAAAATTTATATGGGTTGTCATATATACTTCCACACACAAAGGTAATTTTGTCCATCTTAAAATGTTTTTTTTCCTTTTCTTTTTTTTAAAGAGAAGATCTGCTTTGTATTTAAAAAGATAAAAGAATGTTTTTGAAAATGACAATTGCTGGCTAGCCATCGATTCCTAGCTTTAATCTCATAGCCTACTCAAATTTCCCATTATGTCTCACTGAGGCTTAGACGGATAGAAAGGCCGAACTATGGCCTTCAACAAAAATGGAGGGGGGGCTGTGGGGTGTTGTAGCATTAAGACACACAGCTGTTGCTCACAAACTGCAAACACTGGAATAACTCGCTGCATGTTTTGCCTACTTTGCTGCTAATAAAGTGTTTTGCATGCTTTCTATAAACACTACTCTTAAGTTTTATAATCTAGTACATCTTATTAAGCAGGAAGTCTGCTGATCCCTAAATTATTCATAACATGGTCCAGACTGATTAAGATTGGCTTGTTAAGGACCACAAGAAGCAATTAAACTGACAAGGCAGTGCAGCCTTGATGTATACATTTATTATCACAAGAATACCCAAAGTGAATGCCCTTATTAAGCAATGAATTTCACCTCACTGGCCTTCCACCACTGCTGCCACAGGCAGAGGGAGCTAGGAACAACATGTCAAAAGCTAACTCTGAGGAAATGCCTATCTTCAAGTGAAACCGATTTTGTAATGAACCTTTCAGTTCACTCCTGAGGTAATAAATCCTGACTGGTGCATTAATTACTTGATAACATCCCATCAAAATGCAAATGCAGCACTTGACCCATAGGAATGGCTCACTAGCTGTTAACTCTTCAGGGTATACATAAATTGTCTGTTTTCTTTTATCAAACTGGGCATTTATTTCCATCTTGCGAGGGTGAATGTCATCCCTGCCACCCTCAGCCCTTAGTGGCCTGACACCATCATTTGCTGAGGACCGTCGTTGGTGCTGATTTCCTAATTGTGCTACTATTTTGAAGCAGAAATTTCTACTCCATGCTCCTCCTCCTCCTCTATCTAATTCCACCCCCCTCCAGGAATCTCTAATGTCAAGGACAAAGCTGTAATAGCGTTACAAAGAATGACCCCCACCTCTAAAGTACACTGATCTTTCTTTTTCAATGGCAATACATTAAACAAGGAATTTCATCCCTTGAAGTGATTAAATGAATGCTGAACAAATCTATGTGAACCACTACCTAACATATGCAGCAAACATGTTTCTAGAAAGCATTCTCTCCAAGGTATATTTACCTATTCAGAAGATGCCTTTTAAAATCTCTTCTGTAGTCAATATTTCTTTCTTTGACAGACAGAAAAACCATCAAAACGTCACAGAAAAGCACAGTGAATAATAGAAATTTAACATTTGTGAAAGATGTAGTATCCTCAGTTTGCATTATCAAATCAGCTTGTATGAGCTATAGAACTGCTTCCACAGTGAATGTTAATGAGGTTTTTGCTTCATATTTCCTTATTCAAAATTCTGATCAATATCAATGGGTCTGACTCTAGTCCCCACCCCCAACCTGGGTCAACCAGCATTACAGTCTTTTATTTCTCTTGAAGGCTTGGCAAAAATCCTTAATTCAGGTTACTAGGCAACCCTGCAGGTGAGAAAATATAATGTTTGGCCTACTCCATCTTAGAAAAAAAAACATTGCGGCCTAATGCTTTCAAAATAGACTCAGCAAAGCATGCACTGATAATTCTCTGCAACATTTTCTAAAGCTGAGGTCAGGAGAAAATTAATTGATGCTGAAAATAATGACAGAAGGAGAGGCACCACTGAGACCTGGTGTGACTGGCATGTGATAATGTTAGCAAGAATCCCAGCATGTGACTGGACAGTGTTGTGAAAAATATACTTTATGTGAAGGAAAAACAAGTTACAAAACGTAATTAGTTTTTGACACTTTTTCATATGTTATTATCTTTTCATTTGGAACATTGCCTTGGGACATCAATACAGAAGTATAAATGAAACATTATTATTGTAAATCTGAAATGGGAAAAGAGATGGCTTTACACTGCACGTCTTCCTTTTACATGTCCTTCTGAATAAACAAAATACCCTCTACAGCCTAAGGTATACAAGTCACAGAAGACATATCTGCTGGAAGGACAAGGAGATATTTCTTCAATATAATAATCCTGTTGCACATGATTATGCAGTTTTATTCTCAAAATAAGGGGTTTTGAAAGAAAAGTGGTCTAAAAAGCTATAGGATAATATGCAATTAAATTGTAACACCCAAAGCAATAATGCTTCCCATACAGCAAATGTATTTTTAATTTTTTTTCCAGTGGGGTTTATACCTTGAAGTAATTCACACTGATTACTAAATAACCCTTGTGAGTTGCTTTGTCTTTCGAATTTTTTTAAAAATATACTTGCCGTGAGCAATGAATTTCATAAACCACCAGCTCTCATGCTTGATGAATCATTCTTATTTTATGCAGTGCTGTGTGATAGAGAACTGAGATAAAATATTCTATCCACAAGCTATTCAGTACAATTTATCATCAGCAGCTCACTAGTCCAGTGATAATACCTGGCTTGCAGATTGTAATGATCAGATTCTGTTTTTATTTCAAACAGGAGCAATCCGAATACCATAGTTTTTAATTTACATACATTAGTTCGGTTCAAATGTGGCAATAGCTACAAGCAAGTTCTCTTGCAAACTGAACGCTTGCCTTGCATAATGGGTTCCCTTTAGCAATTATTCACCAGTGAAGTAACTGGATAAAAATGAAAACAAAGAGGGCAGAAAAAGAAAATCATGATAAAAATGCCATCATCTGGACTAGGATAATTACTGAAACACAGTGAAGGTCATGTTTATATTAGTTTTAGTAATTTCTTGTAAGATTTCTCTGTATTGAATCCCTAATGACATTTCCATCTATGCTTTGCTACTGTATTATTTTTCTTCTACAATGTATTAAGTGTTGCCATACTTGTTACCCTATTTTAAAACAGCTGGCAGGATAACACAAATATTTTTTATTGACATCAGTTAGAAAAACTGAAATTTAGAAGTTTCTGCTAAATACGTCATTATCAAATATTATTGGACTAGCCTAAACACTTAGTAAAGCCAATAGGCTTATAATAAAATACCTCTTAGAGCTGCATCCCTTTTTTTACTGACCACAATATTGAGTCTGAATTCCCAGAAGCATCATTACTAGACATTTTCTGCCACCTTTCTAAATCTGAAAAGCTTCCTACATTTAGTGAAGATTAGGTAATGCTACAAGCAATCAATAATGGCTATCAATTCCATACCTTGTTCAGAAGAACAGGTTGATTAAAAGTAAGCAAAATACATGGTTGAATATGTTTTAGACCTAGATGAGCTTCCAAACTGATTCATGGTAAGAAAGAAAAAATATTCAAAGAAATTAATAATAATAATCACTGAAAAAAATGAGAAAATGCTTAGTTAAGATTGACACTCCTTTCTTGGAGCAGGAGTAGAGAGAGAAGGCACAAATGAAGAATGATGTATCAGCTACAACTGTGATTTTTCAGGTACTTCTTTAGTTTCTGGCACATCCTTACTGTGCATTACAAGCAGTACTTAGGAACTTTTTCTTGGTGTCTTTTAATAATGCCATTTTAAAATGCTTTCATGAAGAATTGGAAAAGGTCTCTTATTAACTATAAAAGGGTCTATTATTGACTACATGTTGGGAAAGGCACCCATCATATCTCTACTAGCAAAAAAAGGTCAACAATGAAATTGAGATTTGAAAATACAGTCGTACCTCCACTTATGTATCCCTCCGCTTACGTATACTTCAGGATACGTAAGCGGCAAACCCGGAAGTATATTTCCAGGTTTTTGCCGCGTGCGCATGCACAGAAGCAGTCCCTCCAGTTGCGGAAACCTTGGGATCCGACTGGAGCTCTGGAACAGATCCCGTTCGCAACCAGAGGTCCCACTGTACTACTTACATTTCCCTCCATGTGCATAAACAGACACATAAAATTAATTTGTTTGTGCATATCAAAATTGGGTAACATATCTGCAAATCACACTGGAAAACAATGGGCTAAAAATTTGGATCCTAAGCTGGGACCATATAAAAGTGATGTTTTGAACCTAGTTCTGCAAATTTAATAAAGGGAAGTTTTTAATTCTCATGTGAGAATAGTACCCTGCAAAGAGATTTACCAATAGATTGATCTGGTTTATATGTAACACTAAACTATAGGCACAAGGAGAAGGGGACGACAGAGGATGAGATGGTTGGACAGTGTTCTTGAAGCGACTAGCATGAGTTTGGCCAAACTGCGGGAGGCAGTGAAAGATAGGCGTGCCTGGTATGCTCTGGTCCATGGGGTCACGAAGAGTCGGACACGACTGAACGACTGAACAACAACAACAAACTATGGTTTAGCGCTACATGGGTGAGCCTCAAGCTCATGCATTCCCTTTCTTCTCTGGCCTAGTGCCAATGAGACATTACAAGTTTTAGAATCTGTTTTCTATTAACTGTCGCTGAGCCTGGAACTATGGTTAAGCTTAACTATGGTTTAGGGAAAACAAGTCAGCTGGTTTGTTTCTTTAAGTCAGAGATGGGAATCTCCCAAGGCCAAATCCACAGATTTTATCATGCCTTCTGGGTCTCTGCCTGCCTATCAGCGGTGCAGGCAGGAGAGGAAAAGGCTCTGATGTTGTGTACAGTAACCAATTCCCTATTTTTTCATTTGCAACAAGGTGAATGCAAGATGAGGGGGAAATGTCTCAGCAGCCTTGCTGACCCTGCCTTAATCCAGTTAACTACAGCTTGTTGGGTATAGACATAACCAGAAATTTCTGAATTTCTGTTCATTGCTGCACCAGTGGAGGAAGGGGTAATTGTGAGCTTGAGCTTCATTCTCATAATGCTAAACCACAGTTTCATGTTACATTGAAATGAGGCCATTATCTCCAACATGTTCACCAGCCTCTTAATAGGATGTAGTTTGTTTCCATGGATTTTGTTACCTACGTTCATAGGGTATAGAGCTGGATGAAATTTATGCACTGTTTTTCACAAATAGTGTTGATTACTTTCTGCATAATCAATGTGTCAGCCACATACATAAACATGACAAGCTCTGGACTGTGTTATATGTGTGTTTTAGAGGATATGCAATACACAATTGCTCTGCACTTACTGAAAGTTTAATCTTTTAAGAGGTTACATATCTTTTAAGGATACAGATAGACTGGATATAAACAATGAACACTCCCAAATACATAACTGTCGAAGTCATAAATCTATCATCAGTTAATGCTCAATTGTGCAAAAAACAAAAACAAAAAAAACCTTTATCATCCAATACTACTTAGCAATATTTGTTTGATATTACAAATTCTAGTGCCATACAGCACCACTTTATCTTACTGTCCAAACTATATCACAAGCCATAGTATTAGTATTGCGCAGCATGAAAGGCTTGAGATAGGCATGTCTGAAAAACTGTTGTCTTATACTCTAATTTCTCACGAAATTGTGCAATACTGATCACAGATATCACAGATCCAAATTAATTGATGGAATGTGTGTTTACGGATAAAATTTAGCTATTTTTGAATCTTCAGTTTTGGTTTTCATCTCAAGCTTTAATTTGTAATTGATATTTTGGACAGGCATTCTCCTTTTCTTGGGCCCTGTAGCACCACTAGCTGTTTCTCTGAGCACTGGTTTGACCATTCTCAATGGTATTAACTCTGGGACGACTAACATATGCAGGGTAGTTTTCTACTAGCTGTTGAACTCATGCCAAACCTAAAGAAGCAAAGGAAAACTGCCCAGAACACCACCTTGTCCTTTAAGGAAGATAAAAATTGCCTTCAGCATTTGAAATAACACATTTTCCATTATGTTTTTTAAAACCTGGGGAAAAACATTGTATAGGCTTAGAATCCTTCAGTCCAAAAACAGCCATGGTCAAATTTCTTTACTTTCATATTTTTCAACCCCACATAAAGCAGTTATTATGAAAATCATTTCTAAAGTTTTATTCTTTATTGTTTTTCTATGTAACTAAAAGAAGAACAAGAAACTAGGCAGGAGAGAACATCCCAATCCCAGAAAAATAATGCTTATTAACACACTTTCTTTTCTATGTGATCGCATCAGTATAGCATTATAATTAGACTGGTAATATTCAGTTGACATTGAAACACTATGGTGTTTACAACTTACAGTTCTGATGCTAGTCCAGCTTCAGCAATAGAGATTGTTGTTCTGAGGGATGAGACAAATTATTTGAAGTAGCATCAACCAAGGTCCTAGGAAATTCCTATTTAATTAAAATTGCAGGGGATCAAGTGTTCCAAAGAGAATGCCTATTTATTCCTATTTTATCTATGGCTGGTACAAAAAAGGGATATGCTTTGTTGCTGCCTCATCCACTCTCCTGTCTCTCAGACCATTATTCATTATTGTGAGATCACCTGAATGGGAACCTAAAATAGCCTTTGAAGGTGTGAGAGATACAACTCTTAACTTTCCTGATTATCCTAGGTTTAGGGGAGGAAAGAACCTGACAAATAATCCCACTGTCATTGTGTGGTCATTACAGTGTCGCACGAGTCTGGACAAGTTATTAGGTCAGACGCTAACTTCCTAAGTAGAAAAATGATGTGGTCGTCTTTGTCCTTTCTGCAGTAATGGCTGGAGT
This sequence comes from Lacerta agilis, assembly GCF_009819535.1. Classification (NCBI taxonomy): domain Eukaryota; kingdom Metazoa; phylum Chordata; class Lepidosauria; order Squamata; family Lacertidae; genus Lacerta; species Lacerta agilis. The sequence continues at coordinate 56,945,297 of NC_046318.1, read as the reverse complement.
CAGTACTAATTAAGGGCCTACGGCAGTGTGGTGCGAGAGAGGTCAGAGACTTCTTTCTGACACCTAAACAGTGCTCAGCTCAAACGAAGTGCCCCTAATCTGAAATGATGTGGTGTAGAGCTGGCCTTTCAGCTCCACTGTATATTTAAAGGAAAATGACAGTTAATGACAGGGGTGTCAAAAAGAGCAGATGGAGAGGCTGAGGAAAACATAGCTTTATGGTAAAAAAAAAAAATCTACCTACAATTAGTTGCTGCATTTAAAAACAGAGCTTACTAAATATACACAAGCAGACTTGCAATTCCCTGGCACGTTTGTACTTCAGGGATTATGCAGCTAAGGAATTTGTATTATCTACACTGCTGAAATAATTGCTTTTGACCAAGAAAGATTGTCTACTGCCATTATTTATCATGTAGTAATGAAATGAAATAAAATCTGGTTTCCTACCACATGAACCCATGCAAACAAACTATACATTACCTTCGATTCTCTGCTACTAAACTAGAAACTGGCAAATTCAGTTGCATTTCCTTAACAGTTTTTTAAAAAATCTCATTGGCTGTAATCCATATCAGTAATTCTTCTAACCATTGTCCACTTTATATATATAGAACTTGGGGAAACAAAAGCAGTATCTAAAGCAGAAACGACCAAGATTTATTGTCAGTTAGTCATAATACAAACCAGAATAGTTTACTCATTACTCCAAATCTATACAATGCATTGGCACAAATCCTTTCCATTCACCCTTTATATCCATCCCCAGTGATGCACTTGCAAGTCTTTGACTGACATTGTATTAATCTCAGGAATTAATTCAGGCATAGTGAGACTACATGAAAATTTAAGATGATGTGGCTAGATCTACCTTTGTCTGCCCCGTTTCAGGTATATGAGTGCACACAGGTGCACACATGTTTGTTTGCTTCAAACTGAAACTTGATCCATATTTTCTCTGTTTTATATTTTTCTTTAGACACACTGAAAATAAAATTGATTTTTTTTAGGTGTTATAGTTTATAACCGCTGTTCACATTACACACAGGAGCAGGAATATCTATAAAAAGAAAATATTACTTTTTAATTATTTGCTTCACAACTTAAAAAAAACTCCCGAAGACTCCCCAAACAATTCAGTAAATTCAAAGTGGTCCTCACTAAACAAAAATCCCTAACTTCACATATATGCCGATTGTTCAAATTTACTTCCTGGGTCAGGCTACATGAAGAGTATGTGTGCAATTCTGTTCACCTCAATTTTTAAAAAAGTTTACCACAGTGTTAGAAAATGTGAAAAAGAGGCAATGGAAGATGATGTGATGACCACCAGCTCAAATTGCTTTAAAATAAAGGCGTCTCAAGCATGGGTGTGGGGAGAGGCAAAGTAAATAATTCAAATTTTAAAAAAGCAAACATACAAAACTAGCATCAGAGAACAGATCTACTTTATCTCATATTTAATAAAATTATTATTATTTCATACAATTTATATAACACTTGACTGTAGAAAAAACCTCAAAGATCTATTTCTGGTAGATCTGGCGACTTAGCGGTGACAAGGCCTCTGAAAAACCAGGTCCTCTGCCCTCTGCTGGTTCTCAATAGGTAGGTGTGTTGTCCATCTGAAAGTGGACCTGGCATCCAGATGTCTGTCACTCATGACTGAAACCCTCAGTTCTTTTCTGGCTACATCACCTCCTTCAGCCCTTAATTAATTAGGCTGCTGTAACTTCAAATTCTATTCCTCACTGCATTTCATTTTTATAAAATGCAAAAAGCAAAACACTAGATTAACAATGCTGAACTATACTGCAGATATGACATATACTACCTTCTCCCCAAAATTTCAGCAAAATTGGTATTAACAACCCTAGGTTAGTTTGCAGGGCTGGCACAACCCCAATTCTTTCAGCCTCAGTCTTGTCTCCTGCAACAAAGGTATAATAATGGTGGACTACATCAGTATTAACACAGCATTTTTTTAATGTTCAGAAATTCAGAATAAAATAACCTTTTGTATGAATTAGGACCTAACCTGGAAAGTTCACAAGCTCCTTTCTTTGCTGCTACCTTTTGTTTTTGATTTAACATGCAACTCACTCACAAGACCAAACTTTTTGATGTTTGTTCTGTTTGTTTGGACTAAGTGGCCATGAAGCCTAGAAATCAACTGGACCAAAGACAACAGGCTAGGCTAGCCATGTATTTAAAGCAGGCACCTGGTAGCCACAGGGAACAAGATATTTCACACAGGTGAGTAAGCAGCCTGGCAGGGAAGGATGGGATGGAGAGCTCTTGTTGTGCTCTGCTCCCAGCAAAGATGCCAAATGGGTTGCAGGGGAGAGAAATCTCCACTTCTCCACATCCTGCATAGAAATCCAATGGGCTGGACCTTCCTATCCCTTCTCTGCAGGTTCCCAATAGGGTAGTAAAATGTTTTGCAGGCTATTTTGTAACTTTTATAGGTTTATTTACAAGGCTGGGCAGACTATTAATTCCATATCACAAAACAAGCTCTTTACAGACCAAGCACTGAAAAAGTGTTCCAGGAGGATAGAAACAGACACCCAAAGAAATTGTAATGAACAAATCAAAGATATGTGTCATTAAATTTCTATGTAAAGGGGAAAGGAATCTTCTTCCCATTACTGCTTTGATAAAACAATTGTCTTCACATTCAAGTATGGAAGTTTTGGGCTTCTTGTGTGAAAGGTCTAAACATGCTCAATTCAAGCCTCCTGGGTTCCTGGGTACAAAACATAAATTGCTGTGGGTAATGGAATCTGCAGCTTATTACCTGATCTTACCAATGGAATACTTTCATTACTAAAAGTCAGTTTGTAAATCCTGTCAAATACTTGCCTTTTTCTGAAGGAGCAGATAGGCTACTGCTGTCTGGGTACTCTTTGCCCCTTTTATTGGTCTTTTATCATTGAACTAAATATGCCATTCACTAAATTCTATGCAGTCTGGATTATATGGGGCATTTCCTCAGTTACATTACAGTTATTCTGACCTAATGAAGTGCACAAAGTCCTTGGAAAGTTATGGCGAACTGCTTGCAAATCAACCTTTCCAAATACACTAGTATACAGGATTTAACCAGTGAGGACCTGATGTCTAACCCCCTGTGTCAATGAGCAGCTTGGAAGCAGGAGCATCTGCAGGCCTGAACTCTGTGATACTACAGTTCCACTAATACAGCATTCCACTCACAAGTAATCGGTTCACCTGACACCATCTAACAGGGTCCTATCTAGTCAAGCTCGCTAATTATGATTTGACACTACCTGTTTGAGCAACTCATTTATTAACGCATTCTTAGCGGCTCCCAAAATTCTGAGTCCTGTGTTACTTGCCCGCCTCCAGCCCTGATATTGCTCTTTTGGGGGGGGGGTTTAAATTAAGTCATAGATTTCTCCGTAGAATAAAAATAACAGAACTGAATTGATAAAGAAACTTAAAGTAATTGACTGACTTTCAGTGTGTGTAACTGTATACCCATTTCAATGGCTTTAAGCTGTGATTTATAAATTTGCAACAGCAGCAGCACCTGTCAATTTGGTTTCTCTCAATTTCTCATTTTTTTCCAATCTTAAATTCAGATTGCCATATTGCCACAACAGTTTGTGATTTTTCTTTTAAAGTCGTAAAAGAACCATCAGCATGTTGCTATGCTTTTCTCCTAATGTACGCGTTTTGTATGAAATGTTGCTGAATATTCAATTTTTTTGAAATTAAGTTTCCTTAATACAATGCATTTTTGTATGTCATGTTTACATTTTTATGCACTGTTTACCCTACTATAAAATTTTGTACATGTTATTTTGGTTAAAGAACTGCACTGCAAAATTCAGAGAAATGTGAAATGGAGCATATCATTTGGGATAGTACAAATTAGGTAGGTTCCCATCCCTACATTGAGGGCATTGTTGTATGTATGTATGTATGTATGCATGCATGTATGTATAAATAAATAAATAAATAAATAAATAAATAAATATTAAAATGCATCCATTTTTTGATTCATGCATTACTACTTATGTCTTGTTCTAGATCAGGAGACATGAGGACCTTTTCCCCTTTTGGTGGCCTCTGACCATCTAGTTTTCTTGTTCATTAACATTTTAAGCAATCAAAGACAAGAGAACAAAGGGTTCCTTTAGCAGTCAGTGTGAATTTCCACTTAGTGAACTAGTCACCTTGCTTGATTTTTCCCCCTATGAGATTTTTGCATTATTAATTTGGTAGCAAAGAATGTTAACAGGTTCATATTAATGTCATTAAAACATTTTCAATGCAGATTGAAACTAATTATGAAGCATTATAAAAGGTAATCCAGATATTATGACTTTCGTTGCCAAATGAATAGAAATAAATTCAACTATAACCAAAACCTTTCTCTCCGTATAATATACACCATAGTGGCTTAGAAGAAGCATTTGCAATGTGTAAATAATATATGTGTGTAAATTGGTCTACTGCATCCATATACACATGTATTTACATATTAACATGACAGGCTACAGAGACATTAAATGAGTTGATTTGTTCTCTTACACACTACAAGTATTTCTAATTACTTCAAGCGCACCAGACAACCCCAAAAAGTCACAGAAATGCATATTTTAGGCTGCAATCCTGTGCACTCTGTTCTATGAGTAAGCCCCACTGAACATAGTAGGGTGTGTTTCTGAATATATAGGCCCAGGATTACACTGTAAATCAAATATTTCAATAAGACCTTTCCACATTTTTTATATAACATCGATAGGCATGCTATTATGCAAGATCACTAATGAGTAAAGGTTTTGAAAACCTAGCTAATGTTATCCACTCCAGGGGTAGGGAACATGGTCCTCAGACTGAAATATGATCCCCACCCTTGATCTACAAAAAAGAAACCTGCTTCCCCTAACAGCGAACCTCTGAGTTCCACTGGCTTGGTAAACTTTCTATCTCATTGTGATTAAGGCTGCATTCCTATATATATCTAAATATACTTATAGGAAGCACATCCCACTAACTCGGAGCTTACCTGTGAATAGACATTAATCAATTAATTAATTATATAATAATAATTAATTATTTATACCCCACCCATCTGGCTGGGTCTCCCCAGCCACCCTGGGCGGCCTCCAACAAAATATTAAAATACAATAGTCCGTCAAACATCAAAAGCTTCCCTAAACAGGGCTGCCTTCAGGTGTCTTCTAAAAGTCTAGTAGTTGTTTTTCTCTTCAACTGTTAACTTCCTATAGAATAAGGTCCTTCACAGTTTAACTCATTCAAGAAATTCCACAATACTGTAAAATCTGTGTTCCTGATAAACTTTGCATCTGAATCAAGTACTATGGGATGAGCAAGGAACTAATTCCAATTACAGAGGAATCATATTTATCTGTATACTGTATGTGCTAAAGAGATACATAAAATATTTGAAGTCAGAAGATGATGTAACCATGAGTGATGGCTGCACAAGGACATGTTGATGTGGCACTATACACAAGCTAGGTAGCCAATTTGAATATTTTGAATACAGGCAGCTCCTCATTCATGTGGGGGTTGCGTTCCAAGGCACTGGGCATTTAAGTGAAATCATGTATATTGTGGGAAAGCCTGCAAACACCCTCCAAACCTCCTTCCTCAAATTCCAACTCTCCACAAGGGCTCCTGAGATGGCACTTGCAAAGACTCAAGGGATTGCTAGACATTGTTTTCACACCCTTTCCAAAGTTTCCGAAGTGCATATATGGTGGGAAACTACACTAAACTGCTATACAGTTATCCAACTGGGGTTGTTGTTGTTGTTGTTGTTGGTTTTTGTTTTGTTTTGTTTTTGTTTTTTTGCCTTTGCTAATTTATTTTTTTGCCTTTGCTAATTTATTTTATTGGGCCTGAGATTCAAATTTTACAGTTTGAATCTAAAGCCTACAAGTTTTTTAAGAAATCTAAACTATGCCACAAGAGTCAATCTCACTAATGTTCCACTAATATTGTTATATAAATGAGAGGAAAATACAGAAATAATTTAGAATTAACACTAAACACAATATTGAATGAAGGATATCAGAATTCCCTGGTTGTTGGTGCTGATGGTAGAAAAACAAAAAATTCATGGCCAGACAGAGGAACAGCTTTGTAATCATCAAGTTCCTCACTGAACATGCCACCCGTCTCAATATCACTTCATATTGTGCTGGGTTGAGGAGAGAGAAGGGAACATCAGCCTAAGTATGAATATATACAATAACTATGTAAGAATAAATGTTGGGGTCAATCACAATCCTATTTATTTTAGCTGCTGCCTCACATTATCAGGACATTCTGTATTGGAATAATTTTACAATAAACTGCACACAGTCCTTGAGCCTTGGAAGCAAATTTGTGATGTATAAAATCAAAACATTAAGGATAAGTGGTGATTGGGTAGCACCTAATTCAGGAATGAATATGGCTGCCTACTTCCCTACCGTCGTATGCTGATCTGTATTCCCTTGTTTCATACATTACTGTACAGATACTCCCAAGAGCCCCTTGTGTTAGGGGATAATCTTTGGCCAGTATCATTATATATGAAAACAGCACTTACATTTTTGGTCTACTTAAATTATTTTTATTTAAAATAAAAATAATAATAACCACAGTAAAGTGATGTACATAATCATTGTCATTTGGTAAATTATACTTGCCAGTGGTCAAAGCCTGCCCTTTTGAAACATAAGGTAGCAATTTTACCCTTACACTACTTTAAAAAGGATTAGAGGAACTACTGTAAGGATACAAAAATAGTATGGAATATAAAGTTCTATACTTAAGAATTTTGTCTGTAAGCCCAATTATTGCAGTCTTGTAATTTATTTAGTGGTGACAGGATGGGTTCTAATACTGAGCTTTGGAAATTGCAACAGCACAATAATGTTACACTGTGGTAAAACACTTCAGTAAAGCGGGTGGAAAGGTTCAGCAGAATTACGCTTTGCTTAACTGTAAAGGGTCATGGTTGCAATCCTGTACACACTTACTAGGAAGTAATCCCACTGGACACAGTGAGACTTGTTTCCAAGTAAACATGCAATGAGATGCACCAAGTCATACCATATTTCTCATTTCAGCTTTTATAATTACATTGAAGTCTACTGTTAAATGTTAATGTTTACAGTAAATTCAGTAATGCATCTTATGGGGGGATCCTTTAAATGAAAGACAAATATATTGTACGTTCTAAGTTGGTATGAGAAGTCAAAATATTGTTTACTCAGGCTGCACAGAGAAATATGTAATTTTGAATTCCCTTTTTAGGGGAAAAACCCTGCAATCTCATCAGAAATGTCTTTTACATTAAAAAGCAATATTCAGGTTTCTAGTTTTTGCCAACACACACAAAGATGAGACATTGTATAATTCCCCTCCTTTGCTGTGCCAACTTGTATGCCCGCCTGCACTGTTTCCACAATCTTCAGTTATTTTTAAATGAAAATACAAAGGGGGTGGGGTGGAGAGGGGAAAAAGGTTTCTAATAAAAGGACCTATCTAGAGGAACCTATTGAGCAAGACTGATGGCAAATAATTTGCATCATATAATGGCTGTGTTTGGCAAAACAGAAAAACAAAAAACCCAGCAAATTATGTCAATATAAAAACAGTGTTATAGAAATACCCAACAGCTCCATCTCATGTATGTTTATTTGGAAGTAAATCCCACTATGTTCAGTGGGATTTACTCTCATGTAAGCATGCACAAGACTAAATATATCTAGACAAGATTCCAACAACTAAATATTCTTATTAAAAATGCCACTGCTTGGGAAACAGATAATTTTTTTCTGAAATACGTTTCTTAGATAAAAATAAAATCCTTTGAGGTTAATTCTACGGAGAAATCCACTGTATTTCTGCTGCACATATCTGACTGTCCTGCAAATAATTACAGAGCGCAGACATGACTGTCATTCATGTGTATCTATTCTATTGTGTGAAGAGAAAAATAAAATGGTTGCCCATACATTAGCACATCACCCATGGCTAGTGCAATGACAAGATAGATTAGGATGTATATTAAATCTCACACATGACTGCTTTTCTGTATCAAGGTAAAAAATACTTGCTCTTACATACATTAGGGGCTAGCGTTGGACTGACATCTACATTAATATTGACAGCATGTCAACATTTTTTTACATTTACGAAGTCAATAACTAGCCTAAATCTGGTAAAAGGTAGGTAACAAATTTTTTGTCGTGTGGGTGTGTGGCTGTGTGTATGTGGGTGTGTCTAGGGTATGGAGATTTAGAATATAAACATATTTCCCCATTAGAAAAAAGAATCATAAATAAAACCTTTCTTTAAAATTACAGTAATCCTACAGGAAATGCTGTAGAGCAACCCCACACCCAGATTTTTGGGCACTAGCCAGCTGCACCATTGCTTTGTCATGACAAAACAACAAAAAGAATCTTTTATCTGAAAAGCTGCTTGGAGTCTTTCCTTTTGGTCAATAATAGTCATGGGTGCAACAATGCTTCAATATTTTATTTGTATACACACACACACACACACACACACACACACACACCACCCTATACCCGGAGGTCTCAGGGTGGTTCACAGAATATATATCTGATGTCTTCATAATGGAGCCTCATTTGACAATAAGAGCTCTAGCAGAGAAGGAATGGGAAAGAAAACCCATATAGACCTTGGATATTATATAAATTGTATAATAAAAGGAATGGGGTAATATTATTTTGCCTATATAAAATTCCTATTACAGTTCCACTTTCAATAGTCTTAAAATGAAGCAAAGCCCTCAAAAAATTAATACTCATTAACCTCCTCACCTTAATAACTTATTAAAAACTAGTGGTTTCATTTCAATGCATTTCTACACAGATGTAAGTCCCATGGAGTTAAACAGGGCTTACACCCAAGTAGGTGCATATTAGTTCAACTTAGCTCCTAAAATAAATGGGACAAGTCAGTAAAGACTTAAGTCCCACTGATTTAATGCACTTATTTAGATGGAAAAAGTTTGAATTCAATGTAGGTTAGCAGGTTCATGATGGACCAGGATAGTTAACAGGAATACTGTGTACTGTCTGGCTATTGCACTTCAGTAATGGACAGTGTGGAGAGGCATCAACACTCCCCTGGCCTCCCAACAACTGAGCTGCTGCTGCTTACCAGAAAAGAGGGGAGAGGAGTGGTAAGACATTGAAATCAGTGTGGTGCAAAAACAGTGGCAGGAAAGCTGGATTGGCTCCACCTCTGCATTTTCACCATGCCAGCCTCACCACTGCCTTCCCCTTCCTTCCTGGTAAGCAGAAGTGACTCAGCTGTTGGAGGTCAGCTAAGCACCAAAGTTCAACCATGTGGTATACTACTCCTGCACCTAAAAAGATATTGTAGAGCTGGAAATGGTTCAGAGAAGGACAACCAAAATGATCAAGGGATAGACGAGTAAGTAAAACAAGACAGAGGTGTATACTGGTAAGCATAGTGTAGAGAAGGTAGCTAAAGAATAGTTCTTTTTCCTCTCTCATAATTCTCAAACCTGAGGTCATGCAAAGAAGCTGAATGTTGGAAAATTCAGGACAGACGAAGGTATCTGAAGAAGTATCTGAAGTACCTAAAGGTATCTGAAGAAGTGTGCATGCACACAAAAGCTCATACCAAGAACAAACTCAGTTGGTCTCTAAGGTGCTACTGGAAAGAATTTTTGATTTTGTTTTTGGGAGATGATGTTCCACAGATGGAGTTCCACAACCTATGAGAGCCAATGGAAGGTGTGATTGGAGTGGTGTGCGGATTTATAGTGGAAGAACTTGTAGAATCTCCCACTTTTGATTCTCTTCTGCATGCTTTTGCTTTATTATATTTGTGAATGCTAGAAGAAAGAGGGAAATTATCACTATTCTAAGCTTTATTCTATACTCATACTATAAATAAAATGCAATATTTGTGGGAAAATCAATATTTTGAATTTTAAAAATTAGATCAACTAGTTTCTGTGGTTGGCTTAGAGTGATATAAAAACAGGTTAACATTTCAATCTTAATAATTACTTCATGGTTGAAAGCATTCATGAACATTATTCCTTAGCACAGGAAAAAAATAGTTATGCACCAGTCACCAGTGTTTCAAATGCTTTTTATCCCAAAGGTCAGACAAGCTTTCGTTTAAGTCTACCTTTGACAAAGCATTACTGTGATTCTATTCTATGGTACCACAGGACATGATGCAGGTTAAAGTGATGTTCTCAGCAATAATCATCTCCTTAAGCTTCCTTTTCTCAATTTATGCAAGTCCTTGACAATGGTGATAAAACAGGCTAGGGAAGTGAGTGGGGTTGGAGTGACTAAAGCCTCAGACTACACTCCAGGCGAACAGGTGGATTGCTAGCACTGCATCTGTTTTTCAGTTCCATATGTTTAAATAAATAGCCAAATTTAACAAATGAGTCCTGTTATGAACCTTGCAGTGTGATACAGAAATTCAAGCAAATATTTAAAGAGCTTAGTCTCTATTTGTACAATAACTTTAAGCATCTGAGAATATATTCCATATATTAAACATTTGATGCTAAATCCCACTAAGGCTAATATCATTGAATCAGAGTTGATGCAGCATAGTGCTGTCTGCCTAATCTTGCTGATACAGATAATCTTTTTCTTGGGACATGTACTGTTGCTGAGTAAAGCTCACTTTTAAGCAGTTCTTGTAGAATAGACCTTTTGTTCTTAAATTTTACTTTTAAGCGGGGTTAAATGATGCCCCATTTATATTTCCAATTTGTGGCATCCACATATGGCCAGGCACTAGGGTCACCAGACACAGTGTACATTTCCAAAGTTAAACCTCATAAATCTCCAGAAATTCCTCACATCTATTATGTTTACCTTCTGCTGCTGATGAGCCTGTTAGGCTCTGTACTGAGGAAATTACAAGCACTCCAGAAGATTTGGCAAGAAGAAGCTAGGAGAAACAATGAGCGGGGGGGGGGGGGGGCTTAACTGAAGCAATCACATCCAGTGTTGGCTACCATTTACTTCTCTGAGACTGGAGCTACTAAAATGGATAGTCCCCTTAAACGGGATTGTTTCCTACCTGGTTAGTGCTGGCAATGCCAAAAATTAATACAAAAAATTAATGTAAACTCTTAATACAATTTAAGGAATTCGGCTGAAATTTCATTTGAATATCCCTCACTTAACTATTTTTCAAATGAAGAGATACTTTTGTCTAGAAAAAATACCATCTTTGGTCTTATTCTTTATCAATCTATATTAGAAAAATTCTTCCTTTCCTTAATAGATGTTTGTAGACTGATGCAACAGTGGTTAACTAGAAAGAAAGGGCCAACAGAAATATTGTATAGCCACTGGAAATTTGCTTATAAGCTAACGCCAAGAGAAAAAGGCATATTTTCTAGACAAGTTGTATATAATGATTGAAAAAACACGCATACTCAGTACTTTAAAAAAATAAAATAAAAATCCCCTCCTTAATCTATTGAAAAAGCTAAAGCCAAAGAAAAGTAGAATAGTGCTTGTCTTGGAAAGAAGTTTAATTTGGATGTTTAAAAATTGTTGCATATAATCATTGCTAACTATGTAGTGTTATATTTCATAACAAAAGCCTTGACTAATAAATCATTATTGTTTTAAATGGCATTCAAAATGGCAAAATATCTACCTTGGCAATCCAAGTCCTCATACATTATCTCAGTTACTGAGCTCTCCCCAAAATAATGATTTCCATAATCAATATCATAGGTACTTGAAAGGATGTGGTGTTCAGTGTAAAACAAGACATAATGCTTCGCTCCAGAAAACGCCATACTTATTTTGAGTTCTTTACCCTCTCTCTTTAATATATAGGCATGCGAGTCAGTTAGTTCCTAAAAGAAGCAGATAATTATCTTAACAGCAGATGAATGAAGCTGATGTTTAAATGAAAACAAAAACATCAGAAGAGCGCAAATTTAACTTTTATTTTATGCCTAAATCAGTTTTATGACCTCAGATTTGCTTTGCCTTTGCATTGTTTAACTTGCGGTGCAAACCTATGTGTTCAGTGGGGCTTTCTCCAGGTTAGTGTATATAGGATTGCGATCTTAATTTGCTAGTAGTAATTTATATTTCAGTCACATGTATGGCATTAAAGCAACACAAAATATTTGCTAAAGAAATATAAAGCAATAAGGAACTCAAAAAACCCAAACAAACAGAAAACAAAAGCTAACTTTGTTGATGATGCAACTGTATAAAAAAGTATACTGTTGTATTTATCTGAAGGGGGGAGGAAACCCTAACACCATTGCTATTGCCATCTTCTCCACATAAACCCTTGCATCTTGAGCCCTGTCATTAGTTTTTCATAATTACTGTTTCCGTATAATTGCAATCTAAACAGACTTTAAAAGATTCATGGTATGCATTCCTATCTCCGTGAAAGATCACTACAATGCCTTTACAACCTTTAGTCCCAAATGCCTCTCAAAATATTTTGCATGTAGCCAGGAAAGTGGTTGAGAAGGCTAGATAAGAGCCCACAGTTAAGAGAGGCTTAAAATAATAATAATAATAAAAAAATGTTCCATTCTAATGAATAAAAACTGCTAAACTAAGGAGTGTTAGCAAGGGACTTATAAAAGATATGGCATAGGTTATTAAAACACTATCCTTATTACAAGAATTTTTCTTCACTGATATCATTTAGCTTATTAAATCAGTTAACCTTCTACCCCCCCTTCACTTTCCTCCAACATACATACACACACTTGATTGCTTTGAAATAACTGGTTGTTGTTTTTTGAAAGAGCACTGGTAAAAGAATAGTAGACCAGTAATGTGCACTCTTCCCACTTTGACAAGCTACAACTGGAAAAGATAGACCTCTCAAACCTATGCACACCTCAGAAAATTAAGAGGTGTGCATAGGTTTGAGAGGTCTAGCTGTCTGGAACTCAGGGCAAAGAAAAATAATTAGAATATGTATGAAAACACAATGTTTTGTCAACATAATGTCTGACATGGCAAAACCTTCAGCGCGGCTTCTAAGGTTTTCTTGTTTGTGGTAGGCAGTGTTAACCTTGCAAATAGTCTCTGGCCCATGAGCTTTTATCTATAGTGTGGGAAATGATGTTGGAATCAGGGTTCAAATAACAGGACTTGGCCATGGGCAAGTCTCTGTCTTTCAGACTTAGCACT
>NC_046318.1:56867083-56927083 GCF_009819535.1 Lacerta agilis | reverse complement strand
ATATCTTACTCAGTAACAATGAAATCAGGGAAGGTTGCAGTAGTATCATTAACAGACACACAATCCAAGTTTACAATCTCTCTAATGACTACAAAATGTTTGATAAAATGAAGTACAAACAAAAATAATACTATTTTTTTCTTTCCACCTACTGAATGTCTCTTCTGCACATGAACAATGCTGCTCAGAATTCACACAATCTACATCTTAGAGCTAACTTAAGAAGGTTTTGACGGCTGGATTTTTTTTTAAAAAAACATTGTTCCGAAATATAGAATGATCTGCTTTATTATAGAGTGAAACTTGAATCTGTCTTATGTATGTTTTTTTTATAAGACCATTTATTAGCACATAATTTGTGTTATTTGTAGTATTCAGTCAACAATTAAACCCATCATCTTCAAAGATGTTCACTCTACTGCCAATGTAAACTGGATATTCCTGTCCATATGGTACACCTGGCTGAGAATTTTACATGGTAAATTAAATTGAATTTAAATTAATTAGAAGGGGGGAAGAGTAATTTGAAAGGATCCCCCTCCAGTTTAACAAAGCAAGTACTGTCTAAAGCAGAATACTGTTTCTTATAACCTGGATGTGTGAAGAACAGCAGGTCTCTGCCATTCTCCCTGTCCAACAACTTCAAATTTTCATTTGAACTATTTCCCCTTAAAAAACACAACACAGCCCATCTTCACTAATATTGTGTCTCTTAAAGCTTTCTGCCAATGTTCTACCCCTAAGTAAGTCAAGCATATCAAGTGTGTCTGCTATGCACAGGATAATGAACAATGCACAAAAACAAAAGTAACAGCAGGACTCCTATTATCTGATCTTCCATAAAACACAAAAAATGCCTTTTCTGGTACAGAGGAAGTGCCAGTAAGCCTGCAGGTGTGAGCCAGTTAAAATAAAAGGCTTTGGCTAAATAGATTCTTTGACTGTCAGGGATTAGAGTCATGGCACCAGTGGTAACACACATCTTTTTCTTTAATTTACAAAATTTTCTCACGAGTTTGCAAGAGTTCACCCCATCAGGGGCTTTCTGAGACCATTGAAATGTCTTAAGTTTTAATTAAGTTGGAGTTGTCAGAAGAAAGCTTTTTTGGCACAGAGTCAGGGTCATTAATTACCGCTATCTTTGTTTCTTTCCAAAAAAAAGAATTCCACTGACTTGTGTTCCTTAAAGCATGCATTTTCTTTCTATCCTGAAGGCTTTATTCATTTTCAAGCAAGACTTGTTTAAGCAATTACTTCCCTCAATGTTATGGATAGCCTTCAGTTTCAAAGTGTTCCTCACTACTGATTTGTGGTAGAGAATTAATAATTATTACGTTTAGTGTGATATTCAAATTCTAGTTATGTAATTCACAACTTCACTATTTATATTCATACCCCACCTTTCATCCAGGGAACTCAAGGCAGCAAAAACACTGTCTTTCGAGATTTTTGATAACTATTGAGCTACAGAAAGGGAGTAAACTATGAATATTCATATTAATTGCCACGATTATTTACAATAAATGTTTATTGCTGAAGTCGCTTGTTCTCTACAGCGATCATTTTACACTGAAATTAATATGCTTTCTGAATGCAAACTGTGTGCACACTAAATGATCACTAATTGAAAGCAGAGGGATAACTAAGATAAACTTTGAAAGTTGCTATCATGTCATAGCAGTTTGGTGTGATAAGCAAAGTCACTTTCCTTTGAGAGATGGATTCATATGCACATGCAATTGTGGTAGCAGCTCTACTATCATGTAGAGATATAAAACAGATCATCTGCTATCCTTTGTAAAGCAAACCTCTCTTTACGTAGAAATATACAAGGTTTTGAATTACACTGCACTCTCTATAGAAAAGAACGGGAATGTACCGGTAACTAAGAAGCTCTTACATGGAGAACATAGAGCTAATTTACAGTAGGCAGTAGGGATCGTTCACGTAGGATATTAGTAGAATTGTCCTCTCTCAAGGTTCTTGCGTGCCTCCTAGTCATACAGAGACCATAGTATCTGTTGACCTTTCACTCAATCGCTGTATGCACAGCTGGCCAATTTCCATGTATCTCAAGTATTCAACACTAAAAGTAACAAATATTCAAAACACATAATATGTTCTGAGTTTTGGAGAGATGTGTGCCGTATCTTATATTTCATGCATATGATGAAGTAAGTAACTGCCAAAACTTTTATTATTTTACTTGATGGATTTGTAAGCCGCCTATCAGTATGTATCAGGGTGCACCACACACACACACACACACACACACACACACACACACACAGCAACAGGCACAATGACACAGTGATTTATTATTATTATTTTACAAAAAAATGAACAGTGGCATAAAATTATCAAGCTAAAGAGGCTTGAGAAATACATTAACATAAGCATCAGGCAAGCCTCTCCAGTATACCAAAATTAGATCTCTTCGTATTCCGCCTGACGGTTGTACACTTTGCATCAGATAACTGGTACACATATAGGAGAGGTCTCCAAAGATGATCTCAGTGCATGGGCAAGTTGATGTGGGAGCAGGCATTATTTCAGGTACCTTGGTCCAAAGCGGTGGTCCTGAGTACTGTACTTTGATTTGTCTCAGAAATATACTAGCAACTAGTGCAGTGCTGCTTTTTCAGCACCAGTGAGATGCATTTGCAACAAGCAGCCCAGTTAGAGCCTATGTTGCACTAAACAGTTTCTGAGTAACAATGCACTTTTCACCTCCTAGACACAGCTCAGCTATCTGTTATAAGCTATAGTGCATGGCCATTGCTGTACCCCTTATCCACATCCTCAGGCTACAGAAAAGGTGTACCTCCCACAAACCAAGATGGTGCTCTAGATACATTACTTGTATGCAGAACTCATGCTGGTTAGGTTAAAGCAAATATGAACATGTCACAAAGTAAGCCTCCATTGGTTTCTTCACATCACCCTGTAACAGGCCTCACACCTCTTGAAAAGCTCTGCCACACAGTATCCCATGGATACAAGGGAAGTGAACTATCATTGTTTGCTGGATAATGTCACAGACTATGCCTGAGAATTAGTTCATACTTAAGATCAGTAGCAGTCACACACAGTCTTCTGGCACCTCTATTCTATAGTCACCTCTCTGCCTGCTTCCATGAACCAAGTTACCTGGAAAACCAAGGGGACTGAGCAGTCTCTGCATTGTAGGGAAAGAGTGCTGAACATTGCTTAATGTGTCCACCTCTCACTCATATTGGCATCCCATAGAGAAATACAGTAGAACTTTAACAGGGATGCCATTCATGTCATTAGGATGTTTCCCAATGGCATTCAGGAAACCTAATAAATTCACTAACCATGCAGAGGAAACTATTAAGTCTAAGTCTATTGCACTATTAAGTGCAAGTCTAAGTCTTAGCAGAAAAGTATTATAACACAGGAGACCAGAAAAGTTATCTAGAAGATGGCAAAGCAACGCAGGTCACTCCAGTTAGAGGAAGGACCAGAAAGGGACCTTTAAGTGTCTGTCCGTTCTTCCCTTTTCATGGCTAATCCAGTTCACACCCGCATCACTATACCCTATAACAGTAGTGCCTCCTTTCATTCCTCCTGCTCCCCAATTACTGTTTCAATTTGGTTTCAGGACAGGGACTACCTTAGTCACATTGGTGGCTGATATACACTAGGAGATGGACAAAGGAAGGTTGTTGTTTTTTACATCATCAGGCATGACAGCTGTCTAGGTCACTTCTCATGTTTAAGAAGAAGTGACTCCATTAACTCTTAAAAGAGTTACTCTATTTTTTCTTTTGAATCTTATCCATACAAAAGGACTAAAATATTATTGTTTCTATCTTTGTTTTTTTCTATAAAATGAATATTAGCTCTTCCTGTTATGCCTACTATTCCCACAAAAGTTAGTCTACAAATGTTTAAGCTGTATTACTTGTAAATAACCATCAGTGAACTCAGTGGAACTTAATTCTATGTATGCATGCAGAGCTAAGCTGCAAAACATAATCTTGAACATTTTATATTTTGTATATTTATATTTTGTTATTTTCTAGGAAGGAAACAGTCATAACTGTGTAACATGAATAGTAAACATTTTCAGTGGTATGATAGAATGACTAACTGGGAACTAGCTTCTTCTCACAAGTAATGTTTCAAGGTCTGAATTTCAGAATCAAGCACCACTGCAGCCAGGCTTGCAAAATATACCATATATTTCCGTTTATAAGACACCCCCATGTATAAGACGACCCCTATTTTGGGGGACTCCGATTTAAGAAAATGGGGGGAGTTGGCCCCCATGTATAAGACACCCCCAAATTTGGACATTATTTTTTAGGGGGAAAAACCTAGCCTTATATACGGAAAAATACGGTAAGTACATAAGATAAAGCATACACAATTGATTCAGAATTATTGTTGAGTAACATCCAGTCATTTCACTAGGGCTTAGGCAACTTTACAGAAGCCTCTTTGAAATTAATAGTGACTACAATGCACACCAACTGTATAAGACAGTTTTAAGAGACATCTGTTGTTTTAGGCCTCCGTGCCTAGTATTTCTGACAAGACCAATTTTCCCCATTAAGAAATCCTTTTTAATATACATTTTTTGAAGTTAATGCCTCATTTTTTATATTGTTGATATTACCAGTGTTACTCTATGAAAGAATATTATTATTAATCACTCTTGAAACAGTGCTTACCCATTACAAATAATTAAAAAAAACCCGCATCATGGAAACCTCCAAATTTTTAGAAAACTGAAAAAGGCCTGGACTAAGATATTTCTTCTGAACTGTTGTTTTCAATTACAATATTGTCAAAATTATGTGTGCCCCCCCCCGAAACCCTCTCTTGGGTTTCTGACTTAGGGGATAGGCTATACCATTTTGAACTGCTCTGCCCACCAATTGGTTACATTCAGACAGAGAGAGTACCAGGAAAGTACATTAACCAGATGTGTAAACTTCAAAACTTGTAAATACACACACACACACACACACACACACACACCCCTATCTATTTTATGAGATGTACAACTTATTTCCAAGCTTCAAAATTATGACAAAACCATGTATGTCACTAGGTATACCTATTACTGGGACACGGGTGGCGCTGTGGGTTAAACCACTGAGCCTAGGGCTTGCTGATCAGAAGGTCGGAGGTTTGAATGCCCGCGACAGGGTGAGCTCCCGTTCTTGGTCCCAGCTCCTGCCCACCTAGCAGTTCGAAAGCACATCAAAGTGCAAGTAGATAAATAGGTACCGCACCGGTGGGAAGGTAAATGGCGTTTCCGTGCGCTGCTCTGGTTCGCCAGAAGTGGCTTAGTCATGCTGGCCACATGACCCGGAAGCTGTACACCGGCTCCCTCAGCCATTAACGCGAAATAAGCGCCGCAACCCCAGAGTCGGACACGACTGGACCTAATGGTCAGGGGTCCCTTTACCTTTACCTTATACATATTACTTGTGCATATTTAGAAGTCTCAGCAAATTCAGCTTTCCTAACTTCCCAGAATGTGCATACCTATATATTTATAACAAATAACAAAGAAAAAATTACAAATAGGTGCAGATAATGGAGATATTAATATTAAACCTTTTAAAAAAGAAGCTCGGACTGTTGTAAGAAATATGATTGCATCAGCTCTTAAGGGCTTTGTTTTCATACTACAACTGAACAGACTTTAAGGTAACTGGTGCTCTGAGTCAAAAGCTGTGTTCAGGCGTTTATGTCTAATGGTTTGGTGTTGTGAGAACCACCAGGTTTGCATACTTCCTCCTTTCTTGGCTTGTGGAGATCAGTAACTCATATCATTTGCAGTAAACTATAGCGTGCTTTTTCATCCAATTCAGGCCAACTGGGATCTAAATATCAGTATATGAAGGGAAGGAGAAGGAAGAAGTGTGTGAGCTTAAGGCTCAATCTCATAACAGCAATCCATGGTTTCAATTCACCCATAAAGTTAAGATACTGGAGGCCAATTGCTTTTTTATTGTCTCCTATACCATCTGGACTAGCAGCAGATACCACCTTGCCAAAGCAGTGATGTTAGCTCTGAAGAGCACAGAGAAGAAAGCCTTCATAAAGTACTCTGTGTGCCATAATGGCTATATTGACAATCGTTCTGAAGGTTTGCAAAATAATTCTTCCCTGGTATATACATCTTTTTCTGCTAACATAGGCAGATACTTGCTAGGAAGGATAAAATAATGGATGATTTGATT
Organism: Lacerta agilis; assembly: GCF_009819535.1. NCBI lineage: Eukaryota > Metazoa > Chordata > Lepidosauria > Squamata > Lacertidae > Lacerta > Lacerta agilis. The sequence goes on along the minus strand of NC_046318.1, from coordinate 56,920,859 downwards.
TTTAAAAATTGAATTTTCAATAAAACAAATGATATCTGGGGCTTTTTTAATATACTTCCCTTTACTAATATATCAATATTCATGGTTAGGTGATGCTATAATTGGTCCTATATAAACAGCAGTTAAAGTATGTGTTTCCTCATAGCTTTCAACAAAGAAATCTGTTGCTTCAGTCTATTATTCAATACCCATTGGCTCCATTCACACATTGTGGCAAGTCATAAACCATAAACCAACCTTAGCCTTCCATTGTGGTTTCTTTGGAGAGAAACAAACCACGGGTACTGATTCACACAACACAGTAAGCCAAGGCTTTCTGCTCCTAACCTGAGAAAGGGCAGAGTGAAACAGTAGTGTGCACAAGCATGCAACTTGTTCATGGTAAGCCATGATTTATGGTTTACCATGACATGCAAATGCACCCAGAGTCAAAATTTATGGCTGCCTTCTCATATATCAAAATGTAGTTTATTTGCTACTGAGTCAAAGGGCTCATCCACACTTTTTCTTGATCCATATTTTGATTAATTTCCCAAGATCTCGTTGTTTTGCAGATGTCCCTTGCAAAAATCTGATCTTACCACTGAACTGAAGCTTGCTTAAGCAAAATCTCTCTTTGGATTTTCCATGAATCTCATAAGATCTGATTCAGTGTGTAAAATCAGAATATATGCATTGAACCAATACACTGGGTACTGGACTCATATTTCCCATTTCCCTGCATCAGTGCTTCACAACTATTTTAAAATTATTTTGACTGTGTATTTTCCATATTGTCAGATTCTTTTAAGGGGGGGGGGAGAGAATAAGAATCAGCAAACATTGTCGTCCCATCCACACCCAATAGTTCACATGCATCATGCTTTCATCAGTGTAAAGTGACATATAAACACAAAAAAATAAAACTGGTCAGTGCTTTGACTATTTCGAAAAGTCCAAAATTTACCATACCCATTGAGTCAATCACCCATCTCCTACTACCCTTCTGAGAAAAACTCCACCCCACCCTCCCACTATATATAAGTGTCTGGTGTCTTCTGTTTCGGTGTATCTGAAGAAGTGTGCATGCACACAAAAGCTTATACCCAGAACAAACCTAGTTGGTCTCTAATGTGATCCTGGACAATTTTTTAATTTTTCTATTTATTTCAACTGCGTCAGACCAACACAGCTACCTACCTGAATCCAAAATTTGTGTCATTATTTATGGCAAAATGAAATGGAAAGCAGGATTATTTTCTCTTGAGTAACTATTTTGAAGAATAGGTCTTGTATTTCCTATTGCTGCTAGCAGATAATTTTCTGATGGCCAATGAATTTCAAGTCCCACTGCTGAGTTAGCCCAATGCCATCAACTCAGTACAGATTTACTCCAGAAGAGCAAGTGAAAGAAAAAGCCATTTGAGGACAACCTAGATATATGTGATTACATGGGCTAAAGAGTCTATCAATGGTATAATAATTTAGCTTAAAGCTTGTGTAACCTTCAACCAGTTATAGTCCAGACACTGTGCTGGTCTTTGGATCAGAGGACCTATCTTTAAAAATGCTATACCAATGCCAAATGCTGGGGGGGGAGGGGTTAAGCCACCCTGAAAGCAGGGTACAAATCCCACAAATAATAAGCCTCTAACTGCACAAATAGACTTCTAAAATACCACTAGAAATCAAGGGAAGCATCTAACATCAGCTCAAAGTGCAGCAAAAAAATTCAGTGAGGATAGCACCCACTCTTTCCCCCTCTAAGGTCAAAACAGAAAATGCCACAAGATTGCCTGCAATCCTATACACATTTACCTGCTAATATACCCCACTTCTGAGTAGATATGTATAAGATTGCACTAGTATATTAAGTAACAGAACTCTTGTGGTGACTTTTATTCCACATTAACAGTTACTGTAGGCTACTGTTTCAGAAAACCCAGCACCTTAAGCTATGATATTACCATTTCCCCCCTTTTAAGTGAAGTGAAAAAAAAGCTTTATTAATTTTCCCATTCACCTGTATCTCAATATAGGACAGTATTTTCTTTTGTATTTTGAGTACCTTGGTTAGTTCAGGGTGAAAAATACCAAAATATACACTGCATCACCTTTCATGATTGGTCAGTATATCACACAAAGTCTATGTATCTCTGGATGTGTGGGAATTAAAATCTTGTCTCTTCATGATAATTTTGCTCTTCAAACACTATACCAGTAAAATACATCAATTCATTCTTTTAAATGCCTACCCTTTGGGCAAGGATCATTCTTTTTCTGTGTTCCCTACAGTATTATCTACCACTTATAGGAAATAAATATTAGAAGCCAGAGTAGTATAGCAGCAGTTGTTGTCACACCCCAGCCAGGTGGTTTCACATCTGCTATAACCCTAGGTTTTGGTTAATATAAATTATTTCCTTTTGAATATATTGTAAATTGACTGAGATCTGCAAATGAATGTACAACATGAGGTGTCAATGTCAACCCAAAGAATTACCAAGAATACACAAAACTGCCAACGTTTTCTAGATATGAATCACATATATTATTCCACAGCACGTTGAATATCTATATGCAATTTGTTATCCACAATTGAATCCCCCCAATTTTTTGTAGCATTTATTCTTCATGCTATTGTTGTTGCTACATCTGTACTGCATTCCATTCAGCTTTGATCAATCCCAATTTGCTGTTTTCTGAACATATTCTGTGATGATGTCTAACAATGCCATATCATATGTTTCTGCTTTAGTTGGCGTTTAGGACAGTCGCCACATATGACAGTCATGCCTTCCTTTTCCAATCCTCTATATTGGATCCCTTTACTGCTTCCTCAAAATCCTGCATGTGCTGTAACATGTTCAAAATGTTCCAGACAATTTTAAATCTACCGACTCATTTCACAATGCCATGCAACATTTCACAGGTATTTTTAAAAGGAGGGAATAATTAATCACTAATTAATTCATTGAGTTTTTTTAGTAGTCTTCCAAAATAGTTTATATGTTACTTAGTTCAAGAGGCATATTTATTGTTTTACTTAAAATTCACAATATTGCATGTGATATGATAAAAGCATTCTCACCCCAGTGTCTAACAGAACTATAATTCATCCACAGCTTCCACGCTGGCACTGAGATTGCAAGAGCAGCTGAGTTCAAGAGGGCCATAATGACCGCATGTACACATAGTGGCAAAACATATTTGTTGCCATGTAATGTAAGAAGACCCTGAAATATGAATACAAGTGATATTGAATCATTGGGTCTTTGCTTTATGCCGTACAGGGGTTGAAAGCTCACAAATGCACTCTTCTTACACAAATGAAAGTGATCACAGACTACTGGATGAAAATAAAGCTGAAAATAAGGGTGTCCAAAAAAAGCTATTTTGAAAGTCATGGATATCAGTCTAATAAATCTAAATTAGCCTGTTAAGAACACCCCAAAATCAAAATTATTGTGTTGATCAACTATGGTCCCTTGAGCTCTCTGCTTTTCCAGGTGGCTGCAGTCAGATCTCTTGGAATAATGGAGTGCTCAAATCTCTGATAGTTAATTGTGCTGGATTACTGTTTGGCAACCGACCAACTTCTGGGCCTAGGGATAGATCATTTTATATAATGGTTCATCACAAGACTCCAAACAGCATGCAAACATAGATCACTGGTCCATTTCTGCCAAGGAACAACAAGAAAAGCATGGAAGGAGGAAGATTATCACACCTGCAAGATACCTGTTAGATTGTTAGCTAAGTGATCATCTGAAAAATCAGGATGGTGGATGAGGATTTTTCTTTTTAAACTCTGGGCTGGATATTAAATAGTAAGAGCTGTGCTCTAAAAAGTTTAAAAGTAGTAACTAAACACAGTACAAAAGATCCAGTAAAAACAACCTGATGCCCTCCAGATGTTGAACTATAGCTTCCATTTATTGGTTATAGTGCCAAGGACAGATGGGAGTTGGGATCCAACAATATCTGTAAGACATCAGGTTCCGCACTCCAGGTTTACCATTTTGATTTTCAGACATGTTTATTCGCATGAGTTGTTCTTCTGTAAGCTGGAGGTTTCACACTGTCCCTCCCTCCCACCTCTCTCTCACACCACTCACAACTATTCTCTGCCTTATTGCAACCCCCAATAATGCAACCATTTGAAACATACATATTTCAGAAGGGAACAGCAGTGGCATTGCGTGGGAGGACAAGGGGGCCATGGCCCCAGGCATAAATTTAAGAGGGGGCGTGACCAGGAGCCCCACAACAGGCTGGAGCTGCGGGGAGGCAAGCCACTTCCGGGTCGGGCTTTCAGGGCTGGGGCCCTAGCAGCACCTCCATCTCATGGCTGGCAAAGGGACACCCATGCTCATGTGCCTCCCCTGGGCCAGCTGAGAGGAAAAGGGAGGCCACCGCCACTGCCCACTGAGGAGGGAGGAAGAGGAAGGCGGGAAAGCACTGCTGGAGGCATGTATGATGCCCAGAGCGCTTCACTACAAGGACAGGAGGGAGAGGTAACACAGTGGCGCTCCTGGCTTCACGCTTCTCTGCCTTTTCTCTGCTTCCAGGTTGGGGCTAGTTTGCAAGGAGAGACTGCCTTGACTAGACGCTGGCCAGCAAAGGGACTGACCACTGCCCAGTCCACTGGGGGGCACAACACTTGCCCCACTGTGGGTGCTGGCAACCCACGCTATGCCTCTGCTCCCAAGCTATCACCTGTGACCGGCTGGAGGATGCCAAGGTTGTTGTTTTTATAGAGCCTGCATGCCTGACATTTGCCCATTCCTGCTTAGAGATCACTGGAAGAGTTTGGCTAACGCTCTAAGAAAAAAGAGTTTCACATTTTCCATTTACCATGTCGCCATCCAACCATCAATTCTACTATCTTCTGGTACTAGTTGCAGCCAGGGAAAAAAACAGGAAATGGTCATAAATTCACTTTATTCTGTGAGACAGGTCAATGTTGAGTGGCCTAGTTGCATCTGTTCCAGTTATAAAAACTTTTGTTACTACATTTTTATGAGCTTAGCTGACAGAGGCACAAAGCCAACAAATACTATGATGAGAAACAACAACACTTTGGGGGACCACTCCTTAATTCTGTTCATCTGACTTCCGCAAATAGTCATGAAAATAAGCACTGGGATATTTTTTTAAAGAAACCCTAAAATCTTTATGCTGGCTTGATCAGTAATTTAAAAGAAAAAGGGGTAGAAAAGACAGGGGTTAGAGCATCTTATCTAAGTGCAAATGTGGAAATTCTCCTTGGATTGTAAAAGTCCCCAGGGGAAGGCTTTCTGATACCGCAAGCATTCAAGACACCAATCTTGGCTAATCACTAACAGGTTAACATCTCTGAAAGTAATACTGTCTAACAAGAGAGGAATGTACAGTCTGGTTCTCATAAAATTTCAGACCTAGGACAAAACAGAGGAATCTGGTAGGACTACTACTTTCAAAAATATTAATTAATAACACATTATCAGTCTGATAAAAAATATGGCCTGCCATTATCTGCTTTCCAGGCATACAATGAGACTTAGAAGGTTTATAAATGGCTCTTACCATTATAAAAAATACACATCATTCTATACTCAGGTGTCTGAATAAAAGTAGGGAAAGTAGAAGCAGAAATTTCAAAATTAAATATATTGCCAAAACTAAGGACAAGGACTTAGGAAGTACAAGAAACAACAGACAAGGTTACAGGAACCTTATATATATTACATTATTCAAAGCAAAGCCTAGGCTGCCATTTTTAAGAATAGAAATTCACTGGACAGTACATATCGAAAACATAGATCAGTTTGTGTTGTGGTGGCTCAGAGATATGTTCTTTTAAGTGTGTGCTTGAATGGGCTAAGATCAGGCATGTTTCCATTAATTTCAGTGCTTTTCAGGTCACAGAGAAATGGATGCAGACACAGTTATTGAAATATTCTGGAATCAGCCCTCAACAACTTTGCCCCGAGTTTTATGAATATTTAGAGATTACTATTTAACTAACTACAATCAGTCCATTTTTAATATCTACAAAATTAGGACCTTTCTTTATCTGAGACATCTACAATCACTAACTATGTCTTGAAAATTAATATTAGGCTGTAGTATTGCCTCTTAATAATCAGGCCCACAAGTAGCTGCTCAACTGGAAATGCTATGATGTGTAGATGAATAAACCAATACTCTAGTGGGACACTGCTGCAGCATGCTCTGCTTGACATTGGGCACAAGGATGCTCAACTCAGCACCGATATTCAGTGGAGTAAGGAGGGCTGAATACACTGCTAGCAGGGAGGTAAACTTCTGAATTATCTCCATATTTGAAATCAAGGATAGCTAGCATATCCAAGGTTAGAAAGGAGACCCTCATAGGAGCTTTTTCCAGTCCAGCCTTAGAGCTCATAGCCACGAAAAGAGGGACAGGCTCAGCCTACCACATGATTGTTTCATTGTTTTCTTCCAACCTGAAAGCAGAAGCAGATAGGTCAAAAGAAGGAAAGGAGAGCATCCTTGTACCCAGTGTCAACAGCACAACTCTAAATATGAAGCAAAGTGCTGCTTCATTTTATCATGTCAACCAGCAGAAGGAATACAAAAAAAGCAATAGAAATCTGCAATGCCCATTCATCACAAAGACATGGCCAGGAAGGAACATTCAAGAAGTGTCAACAAAGCAGAGGATCCACATCACGGCGATTTCTAGAACCTTCCACCCTGTGCCTCCCTGCTACAGATTCCAGATATTTTGAATCACAGTATACTACATAGTAGTGAAAGTCCAGGAAGAAATTTGGCCGGAAAAATAATGCAACTTTGGGGGGGCCACATTCGCTCCAGCACTAAGATACAAACAGCTGCTTAATCAAACTATTTTTAAAAAGCCAACACGGTTAAATTCCAATATTATGTCCAGTGATACTGCCAACAAAAAATGAAAGGTGTAATCCACAAAATAGTAATGTCCAGAAGCAAGAATTCAATTGTTGGTATCACTGTAAGATTTTAATACAATATGTTTTGAAGGATAACTTTATACTATCTTTTAATTTTAATTTTAAAAGTTTCTGGTTTTACTTTTTCAAAGCAACATGATGTCAAATGAATTCCTGAGGGTGTTATTTTATTTTTTTATTTGAAGGGGGGTTATAAAACTTTAAAAAGGCTGATTTATTTTAGACCATTTTAAACACATACCAACCTTACTTGGACCTAGGCCAGACAAAAAATTCCATCTGAACTGACACCCTACAAACACATGTTACCAGTAACCACTATTGAGCTTAAAGAAATAAATGAAATACTATACCTTTAGCAATGCAGCACTTGGCACTTTGTCAAGGATTCATAGGAGAAAGGTATGTCTCCTATTCTATACTGTGCTCTGGCCTATGCAATAAATATTTTCTCTATCTACAGACACTAAGTTTCCATTACAATTTTTAAAAAGAAATTATAAGCTATTTTACAAAAGTCACCCATAATACTAGAGCAAAATAAAGATCACAGTGATTGCTCTTCTGAACATGCACAGCAATATATTAAATTGTGTGTGTTAGTGTGTACACATTGAGGCAGGGGCAGGATAAAGTAACAACATGATATCTTGAAGTGTATTCATAAATAAATAGAATGATCTAGTGAGATCCAGAAAATAGCTAAGATTTCCTAACTACTGTGATTCAATATGTATGATGGGCAGCCATCACACCATGTCTACCACCAAGATAGCACAGTCATGATCGATTCTGAACCAGCAGCAGGGCAACAGATCAAATAGCTGCGAAACAAAACAAATGTAGCAACAATGACAGCTACACCCATAGTATCTCTAGCAAATACACTAACAACCACCAATTAGGTGGTTGCAACTTTTGACACCCCCATATTACCAACACCAATGCACAGAAGACAAATCAGGCCAATTGCAAAACAAAAAACCTAAACGTGAACTAAACACTTCAATATACACATCCCCTCTACCCACAATTCATAAGGTACAATGGCACTGCACATAGGAGGCTTCCACAAAGAACCAAGAGATGTCAAAAGGGAAGGGAAGGGAACAGAGAACAGTGGTCAGACTGTCTGACCAAGATCTGGAACACCAGGATTCAAATCCTCACTTGGCCATGATACTTTAATTGGGTGACCTTGGGCCAGTCACTGTCTCACATACTAACCTATCTCATGGGATTGTTGTAGGGATTAAATGAGGAGAAGGAGAACCATGCCTACCAAATTGAGCTCTTTGAAGGAAAAGGTGGGATAGAAATGCAATGCAATAAAATAAAGATATGAGTCCAGCTATGACCATATGCAGACAAATGCTGTAACACTGCAGGCAATATGTGCACAATACATTCTTTTGTAGGGTGAGGGATGGATGTTACCAGCCCATGGAACTGAAGCAATCACAGCAAGCTTACAGTGCTCAGCGTTATCAGCTTCCCAAACACAATCAATCTTTTTGAGTAACAATAAATTCAGATGAATAAAGGTAGAAGCAGCAATCAGACCCCAAATCAGACTGCATAAACCAACATTCTAACCACACAGCCCTAAGTGTAGTTGGAAGATAGGTCCATTATGAGGCATTTATAATGTCCCAGAGTTAAATCCATGACCTTCTCCCTGCAAGCATGTGAGTGCTCCCAGTCATAGTACTGAAGGGCCCTTGAATGGTGCTCTGGCATACAAGAGATGCCGGGCAACAGTCTCCACAGACAAGGAACTCCAACATACATACATACATGCATATACATGTGCAATTGGATAGCGAATCACAGGGTGGCACATGGGCCAATATTAACTCAAATAATTTTTGCACCAGGAAGTATTTCATTTTATCCAGTCCCTTCGTTCCATCCAGTGAAACCTCCTCACAAATGTTCAAGAACCAGTGTCTACTGGCTATTGTTTCCAGATATATTTTTAACAGCCGCACTGGCCTTGCTATTAGCCATAGTTAGGCATCTGCTTCAGGCAGCAACTGCTCAGGTAAGTGAAGAAACATTGGCTGGGAAAAACTCTAAAAGGTGCATTTGAAATTTACTATATGTACAACATTGAAAGAGAATGACATAAAAATGATGTGCATAACACATCATAACACATAACACCAGTAAAGCTGGCAAAAATGTATAGAACAAGTTCTAATAAGTGTTGGAAATGTAAAGAAAAAGAGGGTACTTTTTATCGTATGTGGTGGGAGTATAAAATGGTTAAAAATTACTGGGAAATTATATATAACGAACTGAAGAAAATATTTAAAATGACGTTCATTAAAAAACCTGAAGCGTTTCTACTAGGAATAACAGGAATCCAAATCCCAAAGGAAAAGAAGAAACTGTTTATGTATGCAACAACAGCAGCCCGGAAATTAGCTCAAAGGTGGAAGGAAGACAAGATACCAACAACAGAAGAATGGCAACTGAAAATGATGGACTATGCAGAAATGGCAAAACTTACGGAAAAGCTCAGAGACAATGACATTGAGAAATTTAAAAAAGAATGGCAAGCATTTATTGTATATGTACAAAAATATTGTAAACAAGTAGAAACACTAGCAGGCTTTGACTAAACATTTGCAAGTACAGTGGTACCTCCGGTTAAGAACTTAATTCGTTCTGGAGGTCCATTCTTAACCTGAAACTGTTCTTAACCTGAGGTACCACTTTAGCTAATGGGGCCTCCCACTGCCGCTGCCCCACCGCCACATGATTTCTGTTCTCATCCTGAAGCAAAGTTCTTAACCTGAGGTACTATTTCTGGGTTAGAGAAGTCTGTAACCTGACGCATCTGTAACCTGAGGTACCACTGTAGTTAAATTGAGATAAAATTTATGGAAGGAAATTTGAATTGAAATAGCAAAATTTGATGGTATGTGTAAGGTTCTCAGTTAGTTGCTCATGAGTAAGCAGCCAGGACTCCGCTGTTTCCTTTAAAGATTTTATTGTGCAAACTATGTACAGTGCAGAGCTAAAAAGTTCATGTCTGTATCAAGCAGTGTCAGAATCCGGGAATGGCCCCTTCCGGTTCTGACCCCAACAAAAGAGTTTCGGTATACGAAAACCCCGCCTTCCATCCTTTCTTTTCACCCCACATCTTTGGGGAGACGGAAATTGTGTTCCCCCTGTATCGCCCTCGGGAATGTGGGAGTGCTGGGTCTCTCTTGCATCCCCAGAGCCTCTACTCCCTTTCCCCTGTGAACTCTCCCCCTCCTTGCTGGACGTCTCGCCGCTCTTTCGCTACCAGAGGAGGAGCTGCTGGTAAGGTGGGACTGGGGCTCTCTGTAGCATCCGGAGAGCCCTTCCACCACCTTGTGCTGCATCGGGGACAATTCCCTGACAGCATGCATTTAGGATAAAACAATAAGGATAAGAAAAAGACGTTTAAGTAAATTATGCAGAAAAGGTATATATTCAATGAACCAAGAAAGGAAATGGAGGGAAGTCATGAGGTTAAAGAGAACCTCTGAAAAGATCTTTTTTTCTTTCTCTTTTTTTTTTTTAAACAGAATTTATTGACATTTTCATAATATAACACAAACCCAACCCCACACCTACAAATACCAAAACAAATACATATACACATAATGTCAGGATTCTTCTTCTTATCTATATACTTTACAAAAAAAAAAAAATTTCTAGTTCTGAATCTTGACGTTTGACTTCCCCCGCCTATACACCTTCGGTTTTAGATCAATATACTATTTCCTTAACAAATTTTCTCTATAAAAAATTTAACTTTGCTTAAAATGAAAAAAAAAACCATTATCTTAATCTTTGCATTGTAACCTAAATCTTAACCAAGTATTCTTATAGCTAAACTTATTTCTTCTATCCTTTAACATGCTGCTTATAACTTAAAATTCAATATCTCCTTACTTATTTAAAATAAACTTGTAATTAACAGACTTCACACTCCGATTTCGGATACCATGACAGACCAATCAGATTATACATTTAAAGCTTCAACCCACTCCTCCTCTGTCCATTGTCTTTAACTGTCTTTCTCCACAGCCAAATCTCCCATTGTCTTCCTCTGAGTGTCCACAGATCCAGGCAGCGTCCACATCAAACCCAGCATCGAGCCTCCGGGCATTCCATATCTCCATTCTGGGCGCCTCCTCTTTTGCTCCTTCTTCTTGTAAAAATCTTAATTCCATGTCCCTTGACCCCGAGCTGCCACCTCGGGGTCTGGATATTGTAAATTTTCCTGTTTCAGGTTCCTTTTCCGTTCGCCCAGCCGTTTCCGACCATCCTCCAAGCGCCCCTCCCAGCTCTTTGCCAAAGCTTGATTCCATTGTGTAGAACTTTTGAAAAGCCTCCTCTGTGGAAAATACATCCTTTTTATGAATAATTCCACTCAAGACTTGTAGTTTCCGATTAAGTAATTCCATCTGCAAAATAGTTTTCTTTCTCTTTCTTTTTCTTCTCTTATTTCTCTTTCTTTGCTTCTTTTTACTTTTATTACACTTGTCATTTTTTATGTTGGATATCTTTTACTTTAATTCTACTTGATGGGAAATTGTTTAAGTTGAAATTGTAAAATCAATAAAAAATTATTTACAAAAAAGGGAAGGAACAGTGGTGGCAGGTCCTTCAGCCTTCCCCTTTCTTGGAGGAGAGCTATACTGGACGTGCTGAATCGCCTACCCTGCATTCCCAAAACTTAGCCTGCAGTTCTGTTGCCAGTGTTGAAGATTCAACTACCAGTCCAGTCAGCTTGTGGAACAAGAGTGCAGACGTCATCTTGTCCTTTGACTCAGAAAGCAAAATGTCTTATGCCAATCCTGGTTATAAGTTTCTCCATGTACTCAATTCATGGAGACCAGCTGCTGGATTTAACATTGCAGCAGTAACAAGGGACAATATTTAACTACTAAGCCATTCACCTCTGCTATTGATGAGTAGTTGTGGTAGTTAAGAACCCACTGCCTCCTTTTCTCAACATAGGAGTCCCCAAATTGATGTACCTGATGTAACAATTAGAAAGGTAGTGATTCACAAGGACAAACTATCAGAGACACAGCTAAAGCAGTCACAGCTTTTATTGATCACCAGTGATGGCGTAAGAGATTAAAGTGTCATACACATTTCAGGATCTATGACAAATTTCAGGGATGCCAAACTTTCTGCTCTTGAAAGGCCTCAGCCTGAGAAAGCAGCATGAGGGAGAAGAGCTTTTGCTATCACTGCATATCCATGCCGGGTTGAGCTGGACTTGTGCACTCTGTGACTATATGACAGCCCTGCTCAAAATGGTAAGAATCCTACAGAAGAACAGCTTGTTTCCATTGGTCACTGCAGCTTATGGTCTGCATGGTGAAAGGCTGCCTGGTGACCTGTGGGGAAACAACAGAAACATAGGGATGGTGATAAATAATGGGCAGCAACAAGAACAGAAAGTTCTGGCAACTAAGTGCTCATTATGGGTTGGTGAGTGCAAAACTGAGAAAGTATGCTAACAGCAAGATGCTGTTTCATTCCCCCATAACTCCACTTAGCTCTCCACTCTCTTCTAACTAGCAATTGGCCCCTCCCATCTCTGGCACTTACGGACTTCCTCCTAATAAAGGACATAATGTAGTCATTAATGCAATGCTCACCCATTATTATAGGAACACTAACTGTAATTTCTGTTTGTTCTACTTCATGTACTCTCTGTTTGATCCTGCAAGACAAAATGAGTTGTGCATGTTTGGCCTGCAATGGTAGTAAGTAGAGCAGAGTAGACTAGTCCACTCATAATAGTGGCCATATTTTCCATTGCTTCTTCTAGTTCATGGCAGGAGCTTGGTGGCATTTGGGTGTTTGTGGCCAACAGCGGCTCCCTTCTTGGAAAGTATATGCTTACCCCGTAGAGGAGACTATGCTACTTCTGGATTATTAAGCCTATTAAATGTCTTCTCATATTCTTAAGAGTGAAAGTTGCACTGTTGTAATTGGTATTGTCTCCACTTCCATCCCTTTTCTTGACATTTAATGAAGAAAGGATGGAGGATGTACAGGTATCATACCATACTGAGGCATGGTCTCCCCCTCCCCCCGCCAGTTTCACCTTCCGTGGCTTACCTGTGTGGGATGCCTTGGCATTGTGTCTCCAGCTGCTGCAGTGGCAGTAGTTCCTGGTGGTTGTCAAGAATCGGGAAGCAAGTTTATTGTGTTGTTTCTGGGAACATGTGTTCTTTGTTCTTCTTGGCTGTTGAGTGTTTATTGGTTGCACAAAATGCTTGCTTTGTACAACATATCTTATCACCAGAGTTCTTATTTGTACTGGATAGAGTCTCTGGATAGAGGGTTAAAGTGAGGTAGCTCACACGGTACAACTTGAAATATATCTGTTGTTTCCGGCTGGGCTTGATATTACCCCTATTGTTGTGCTTAAGAATTAGTTCAAATGATACTTATATTATCAGTGTGGGGATAGAGAGGTGATGAGAAAAGTCATTTGGCAGTCCTCCCACTGACCCCTAGTGGGATAATTCTAATTTATACCAACTCTTTGGTGTGTATTATATAATTTTTGAAATAGAATCAACTCTTGTGAACGTAGGATACCAACTAACTTCCATTCCTTGCTCCCATCGTGATGCCACTACATCTTCCCTAGGTTGTCTGCTTTGTGCCAGTAGCTGATGCATTGGCCCTCATCCACCTAGTGTTGTGCTTTGGTTGCATATGTTAGTTTAGGAACAATCTTATCCTCAAGTTATATCCACCAGGAGTACTAATTGATAATATTTCCCTGTAACTGGATTTCACTAATTCAGAGACTTCATAAAATATAACTCATAATTCATTTTTTTTAAAGAAAACCTCTTCAGAAAAGCCATCTAATAATGAGTAACAGTTTTTTTAAAAAGGAAAAAGGCTAAGCTGAACTCAGAGAAAATAAAATGATAATGTAACATTAAACATCTCTTTTACCATTATGTTTACCATTATGTTTAGCTTGTGTACATCAACATACACTACTGCTTCTGCAAATTCTGGGTCCTACTTTTGAGGTAAGTCATTGCCCATTTGGTAAGGGGGGAAGAATTTGGTCTGGAGTGCAAGCTTCCAGGGAAGAATCAAAGACCAACGGACTAAGAAACAGAGAGGGGTGGAGGTGCAGAGATAAAATTGGGTAGGCAGATTACTCAAACAACGGCTACCATCATAATTTGTATTTTATTTCTTCCTAATAAGTAATTTTTGCTAGTGTACTGATGTTGTGCAAACCAAACAATATAAACCTAGGTCAGCACACATGTAAAATATACACTTAGCAAATGTATGGGTTTCATGTTCAGGAAATAACTTGAGGGGAAAATACATGATTTGCTTTTACTTTTTCAGTTGCTTGGGTGTCAATTTATTTATTGTGAATTATGGTTTGGGCAAATATCATACTTCTCACTCATCAGAGCACTTGCTCTAAACTTTAAGTTCTCACATCCTAAGTTAATCAGCAAAAACAACAGCAGCAGCAGCCACAGTTGTCTGGGGTATAAGAAAAAGAGTTTTTAATAGTTTTAGGTGCTTTAACATTATTTAGACCCATGCCAGGAAGCTGATGCTATCAGTTCCTTAAGTTAAATTCTGTACCGTTCATTTATTTTAATATTTTAATTGTAAACTGTCATGGGTGCCTCGGCATCAAACAAAGCAACAAACAAAATAAACAACTTTCCAGGATTCTAGCACATTCCAGAAACATATCAAAAAAACTGAGCTCAAGGTGGGTCTATATTAAGGATAAAATGCTAAGTCATCAAATTCCAAATAATTTTATGTGATGAAGTAAACAACTTATAATATGGGTAAGTGTGGGATACAGAACTAATAGGAGTCCATTTTCTGCAAGTGCGCTGTATTGGAAAAGTCTTTTATATCATTTTTATATCTTATTGACTCATATGGTTTTTCTTTGTGTTACCTGATATACTCTCGTGCATAGCTGCAGAGCACTTAATCGCTATAAAATGGCCTCCTTTGGCGATTTCATTGTCTATTCTTTAAGTAAGTCCAACACTTACAGGAAAGCATACAATGAACTAAACATAATTGATCTGTGGTATAGTAACCAATTGATTTCTGTTAATGTAAATTCTGTTCACTGATTTAACAAAACAAAAATAGGATGATTTCCTCCCCTATGCTTTCAGTACTTGGTGTTGCACTCAAAATTTCCTTTACAAGAAAAGCCACCAAGTTCTCAACTAGATGCAAGAGAGCTGTTAGCATAAAGTCATTTTTTAAAATTATATTTTAATCCCCAGGGATAAACATTTATCTCCTTAGATATGGGGATAAAGATTTTAATGGCATCTTGCTTCAGGATTCAAAATAAATAAGGCAAAGATGAGTTTCCATCTTCTTAAAACAAAATTACAGAGATTAAAATATATAAACACAAAATGAATGTATTCCATTTGCATATTATATTTCGCTCTTAAAGTTGATATTGAAGATTAAGGGTCAGCATTTAATCCTCACTATCCTAATCCCTAAAATTACAAAGACAAGCATAAGTGCATGTCTGCTGCACTAAATTACCTTGAAAGAAAGCAAATTCCAAATGAAAAGGGAAGCATATTTATATTATGGTGATTTAAAATCTGTCGCCTAAACACATCTTCTCTCCTCCATCCATTGACCTAAATTGCACACTAAAAGCTTGCTTGTCTGCAAATGGGCAGCTAACACTTTGAGACAATCCAGAGATTCTTCTCCTATGAAGTATTGTGCCAACAATTTTTCTGACTACAATAAACACTGTCTTGCTCATGTTATGCAGAAACAAGAGACATGTTATAAAATACAAGAGTTTCTCTTCTCCTTTTCAGCCGATTTTTCTGGATACAAATAATTATTTCAAAAATCAGCCTTATTAAAAGGGGATAAAAGATGGGGAAATATATAAACTTATGGTTGTTGCGAAACATATTGACTGAAAGAGAGTATAATTGGCTGATTCTCACACTTTCACTGTAAGAGGAGTCACTGGGCTGGAGCTGCAACTGGAATTTCACATATTGAGCTCTTGTGTTCCCTGCAGTAGCCCCCTGTTCCCCACAAAAAACACTGTTGAGGGTCAAAGGGTACTCGGGGATTGCATGGGATGTGAGAAGGCTATAGCTCTTTAGGTAGAGTATGAGACTCTTCTTAATCTTAGGGTCATGGGTTCAAGTGTCACATTCGGCAGAAACACCTGCATTGCAAGGCATTGATCTAGCTAACTCTCGCATTCCCTTCCAATTCTACATGTGGTGTGGAGCAGCTTCCATTGGGTGAGGGAACCGGGACAATTTAATACACACATTATGATGTGCTTTATTAAAAATTACATTCATGTTGGCATGTTTGGTCTCCAGCTTCAAAAGGGTGATTGCTTACTTCAGGAAGAACTGCACAAACCTTAGAACTACAAATAATTAAAAAGAAAACCCTGAAATATTTACTCACAAAACAGAATGTCAGGATAGCTACCCTAAAATGAAAGATTTTCCATTATTAGCTGACTACATCATAATCTGTGGACTACATTAAAAAAAAAAAAGTTTCATTGGGATGCAACACTTTAAGACGGCATCCCCCACTGTATCAGGCTTCTGCTATTGTGTGATTTTTAAAAGACTCAATTTAATCAAAACCATTTAGAGGGAAGGAGACCTGATCTGGAAATGTACCTAAATAATAGCTAATGAGTTCAGAATAAGACAGAGGGGTTCCCTGTCTTTCAAAATAAGGACATGGGGGTAAGGGAATAGGAATTGAAGCATGCTTCTCCTGAGTACCTCCTCCAACTTCTAAACTACTTCTGGCAAAGCATCTTTCTGCTTCCTGAGGCTCAGATATTCTGCTTGTGGCCTGCTACTGGCCTTCTCCACTACTCAGGAAAGATTCCTTTCTTAGGACTGGCCTCACACTAGGCTTATGTCTTTCCCTGTGGAAAAAGTCTTTAAAGTCTTTTCCTTAGTCTTCCCTGTTCCTTTTCTTCTTGCAGGCCCCTCCCTTTTAGACTCCCATGGATACATATTACAGCTGGCTTATGTTAGACCAAAGGAGCAAAACTATTCTTTACTGGACTGAATTCACAACAATGCTTTAAACTGTTTGCTTGCTTGTTTTTGTTTGTTTGTTTATATATAACCAGTTAAGCCTCAAATTAGCATTTATTTATTTTCACCCACAACTCTGTAAAAGATTTACTCCATCATGGCTGCGGAAATGTCTTGTCACAATTACCGTACATGTTGAGATTCAGTGACATCTTGCACTTTAATACACCATTTCCTCTTTTTATGAAAACTCTAAACAAAATACAGTACCAATATTTTTTTTGGGGGGGGAGGCAATGGTGCACACAGAAAATGGAGGTGCTTGCATTGTGGGGGCCTTGGGGCAAATTACCCCAGTTGTAATTTGGCAGTCTGGCAGCTTTTGGTAATACCAAGTTATATGGAACGTTTATTTAGCACGCATGACATTAAAGTGGAAAGAAAAAAAGAAACTTCAAACTTCACTGAAGGAAGATCATTTTTGTAGTTAGTACCCAAATAACCTGTAAATTACGTGTGTGTGTGTGTGTGTGTGTGTAGGTTGATGATGCTATGCAGGTGATATGCTCTAAGATTCTTGGAGAATGGACCAATATTTTTGCTTTTGTAACTCTAGAAACCTCCATGGAAGTGTATAAAAATAAGAATAGTATATGTGATCAACACTGTTACATAACGTTTATAAGTGACTTCAGCTTCTTGTTATAGGTTTTTTTTTTAGAAAAAACAATATTTTAGGGGGGGAAACCATTTATTCATAAGAAAATGTTTTAAATTAGAAATGAAAACTTTACAAATGCAAGTTTAAAAACACTTGTGGATTGGGTCTTCAAGATGCAATCAATTGACCAAACAATTCTTTTTCTTTTCTGTTGAGATTGCAAGCAAAGTTAATTCTTAAATGCTACTCTGAAGGTCAATTTCAATTCTGGTTAGAACCGGCTGCATTTGGGTTTGTATACAGCCATTTTTATGAGAATGTGCTCATTATCTTTAAATGAACGTAAGGGGGGGAAGCATTTTTATAACCATGCTTTTGGTATTATTTCCTGGTGCCCCTTTTCAAAAAGTTGATTGGTCAGACAAAATAATAATTGCTTATATGAAATAAAGCATTATACTGGTGGTAGAGAAAGAGGAGGGTTTCCATAACCCTAGAACTTGGGGTTGTGCAATAAAATTCAATGGGAATAGATTCAGAACAAACAAAAGAACATAGTTCACATGTCACGTAATTGTAAAATCCATAGCCATGAGATGCGGTGATAGACACTAGCTTAAATGATTTTAATGGGGGATTAGACAAATTCATAAAGGATATGTCTATAACTGGCCGCTAGTTGTGATTCCTAAATAGACCTTCAAGGTTTAGTGACAATATGCTTCTGTATCTGCATACTATTTAAACCAATAGGAGATGGCTATGTCTGCAAGCCCTTTGCGGCTTCCCAGAGGTATCTGTTGACTATGTAGGGAACAAAATGCTGGACTAGATGGGTCTTTTCTTGATCCAGCAAGGCTGTTTGTAAGTCCCATCTGTGCTGAGTGCTGAAAAAGTAAAACACCTTCTAGCCGGAGCTTCATAAAACTGCAAAATTTAATGTTTGTTTTAAAGCATTTCTGCTTTGGGTTAATACCTTTACAAGCATTGACCATGGTAGAAACAATGTACTGTACTAATTTATTTTTCAGGAATAATATCCATTGCAGTTGGCTAACATATCAACATAATTATATAGATATTAATATCAGTATAAAGTTCTGCTCTGAGTCACAGTTATCTGAAGAGACAGCAAACTACATTTGTTTTTTATCTTAGGCTATGTTTAGATTATAATTTTTAAAGAACAATGAGTGTGCTTCCCCCTTAATGGTACAATGACTCCCATACCAGTCAACCTTTGATAGCTTAATAAGCATACTACTGCAAACTATGAGCATACTATTGCATTTGCACTAAAGGAGCAGGATAGTAGCTTGCAGGTGCTCCTTGACTTATCTTTATTCCTGGAGGTTCAGGTGGCCTCAGTGGCCTGGAGTACCTTTCACCAGCTTCAGCTGGAGCTTCAAAAGACAGTTTGGCCACAATTATCTACACATTATTGCGATGTATTTGGAAACTGCGGCTAGTGCAAACTGTGGTGGCAAAGATGCTCAGTGCTATATTCTACCATGCACATATAACACCTGTGCTAAACAAATAGCATTGGATGCCTATTTGCTGCAAATAGAGTTGCAGATTTTGTTGCTAACTTGTATGAACTTGAACAGTTTAGGACCAGGTTACCTGAGGGAGTGTCTGCTTCCATAAAACCCAGTCCATTCACTGAGATTGTCAGAGGGCCTACAGCACCCAGTTGAGATCCTTCCATGTTGATTTTAAAGAAGGCCTTCTCCACTGTTGACCTCATACTATAGAATAACCTTCCCCATGGAGATCCAGTGGTCATCTACAGTAATGGTGTTCTGCTCATTGGTTTAAACATATCTATTTGTGAGAGCATTCATGATGGTAGATTTCTAGTACTGGCACTATATCTTTGATATCTGTCGGGGGTTGTATTGTATTGAGTTTATCCTTCAAATTGGCTTGGTTTGTGTATTAATGTTTAAACAAAAATAAAGAAGAAGATCTGCTGCTTTACAGGTGATTGAGGCAATTAATTCCTATCCTAATTCCCATTGCTTCCCTTGGTCTTATGTATTTATGAAACTGCCCAGCACTAAGTAACACAGTTGATCCATCTAGCTTTGTACTGTCCACTTTGATGAGCAGTGACTAAGTTCTCACAAAGTGGCCTTTTCAGACCCAGTAGCTCAAATCATTTTAACAAAAGACTTGCTACATTCAAAACATATGATCTACCATTTGCTATGACCTTGTTCCATATGAGTCAGCACTGTTGAAAATGGCACCAGATTGTAAGTACCGGTACTTCAATCTAGTTAATTGCACTAAACCAGTAAACCACTGGTGAGAGGGGAGTCTTTTAAAAAAAAGACTACATGTACAAATATATGAATATAACAAATTCCTTCATCATCACCTGCACAGAAGGGAAAACTTTCAACTGCTCTAAGTTTATGGAGATGCGTAACTCATTGTGCACCCTGTACAACAGGTGTTCACAACAATCATACCATAATGTACACATCTACCACAGCACGGCTGGATATACTGCAGAGCTAGATTCAGCTGTTCCCAGATACCACTATATAAACTTGCAAAACCTGTATGATCAGAGAGCACAGTAGGACAGGAAAAAACAACAACATGTGCACCACAGGATGTAATCGCTCTACAGTGCCACCACCAACTCTCTGGAAATAGTCTTAAAGGAATAATTAAAAGCAAAATATTGTGTTGCACATTAGCAGGAGTGACAGCACACTAGGCAATTTTAATGTCCTTTTTGGACCTGCATGAACTTCTAGAGTATATATATAATTGGCTCATGAATTTTGACTCCATTCTCAAAGTCTATGCACCTTTGCCTCTGCTTTGCCCTTTCTTCTCCTTTCAAACCATTCTATTTTGGCTTTCTTCACTCTCCAGCTGAACTATTCCCCATTTATTTCTTCTTGCAGTTTATACTCATTCGTACATGTGTTATGTTCCATGCTGACCCCAAACTTAGAAACATTTTCTAAACTGACACGGGGACAAATGGAAGAGGACGTCTTCACTCTGGTATGGCTCCCCTTTATCACATATGATTTATCACATACACAGCCCAACAAGACAACACCACGAACCCACTGACAGCATACGATTCAATATGACTAACTTAACCCAACAACATCCCCCCACGCATAAACAAATCCCACTGCGGCCAACCAAAGACAATCAACCACACCCTAGGCCACCCCAAGAGAACCTACCCAAGTGACGCAGACACAAAAATCCCACTAAGTAAAAGAACATAAGCTTGACCACCACCCCCTGCGCTCTCGCCACCCCTCTTCCCAACCCTATATTGCATATAACACCAAATGTAACTGATCTGTAGAAAACACAACCTGAAGAGACAGTGCATGTGCTTTTGTAAATGAGGAAAATATTTAATATATTTTAAAATAAATAAAATGAACTAGAAACAATTTCTCTGTTTCTGTCTGACATTCTCTTCTTATAATTTTTTACTCCCATTTCTCCTACCTTATCATGCTCCTTTCTTGGATTCTGGAAGCACTAGGATAAAGGGAGCTCTGTACATAGAAAAATCAAACCCAAAAAACCACAATACTTGAGACCATCTTGGCTGTGAGACCTAGAAGAGCTGCTCCCTGTCTTGCAGGCCTTTCCCCACCTGCCCTGGGAGACTGACTCCAGCTACAAAAGCTGAGGCTGCTGAAGAAGCCAGAGACCATCTTGGCTGCCTGTTACTGAAGACCCAGGTGTTTGTGCCTCAGCTTCCACAGCTGTTGCTCACTATGAACCATTATAGGCAGGATTTGAAGCAACAGCAGCAGATACGTTCTATGCTTATGATAATATTTCATTCTCTTGTTAATTATGCTATTTTATATGTGTATTTTATATTGGACTTCATTTGGTAAGATTTTCTTTTGAAATGTTAAATTTTGTTGTTGTTGTTAACACTGCTGTGCATTCTGTAGTTGACCTCTTTTGTAATCTTTTGAAATCTTTAAGATAATATAATGTTAGTTTCCTGTTAATTACATTGTTTTGAATGTATACTTCATTTGACTTTCTGTAATACTTTATTCTGGATTGTTTTATTTCATATTTTAATGTGTTGCTTTGAAATTTTTCCTAAAAAATATAAAGTAGTATAGAAATGAAATTAATGATAATGATAATGATAATGATAGTAAACACCTGTTTATTTAAAGCGTATACAAATGTATGGGAGACCTTTAAGAGGCTTTGTTGTCTTTTGATATAGAAAAAAAAAAATGAGAAATGGAAACTATTTATTTGTTTCCCTTGTCTATTTACAGTACAAAGCATGCTATTCACAATTCCTATCACTATTAAACACTGCCTCTAGTTAATATATGAAATATATTAAATATAAAGCATGAGACAAAACAGAGAGGACTATATTGTAATTAAGGAATGTGGAATTTACACTTTAATTAGAACGTACTTCACTATCTTCTGTGGGAACAGAAGGGCAACACAGTCTTGGCATCTGCTGTGTAATACAAGACTCTGTTCACGGTATCCTTGAATTTCTCACTTTCCTCTCAAAAAAAGAGTGTGTGTAGAATAATCAAGAAGGTTCATTTCCAAAATGATTTAAAAGGAATACATGGAAATGTGGCAATGTGTCAGCTGTGTCAGTATGTCTCACATACAACCTCCTAATCCACCTAGGCCTGTCATAGGCTTATGAGAAAGGATAGTAGCATGTAAGGGGTGCTTTATAAACTCTTCAGTCTTAGATTATGCATTTTTAGGTGATCTATTGTAACTGAGGTGCTTTGAATCTCTGTTTTAAAAAGTAGAGCATATTGTTTTTCAAAATGTTAAACTGACAAAGAATAAAACGTGTACAGGTGTGGGGTTGCTGTTTTTAATCACTTGCCGTTTTAGTGAAACAAAAAAGTCAATAAAACTGTACCCGATTTACATTTGAAACACTCAGCAATATAGGCACAGAAAACTGTTCACTAAAGTAAAATAACATTCAGAGACATAGTGTACATACATACTGGAATGCAGAAGTTACTACACACTGTCATCTAAACTACTATATAATGCTGTCTGATGTTAAGCTGCCCCTACAGATTTAAGAATGGTAACAAGCATTTGCACAATAGAGAGACTCCTATGTGACTTTGAAAGAGCTGGATTAAAGGAAATGTGAGCCAGATACCAAATGATATTTTGGGACTCCAAAGCTTTTTTGCCCTGTATATCTCGCTGTTTTCTGTCTGCACCTACACAGACACACTTACATGCAGACTTATATAGAGACAGACAGTTCTCACAATGGAAGTTGAAAATTAAGCTGCCAGTGTCATAATGCCATTATACACATCTATAGCACAACAGCACTTGGAATAGTGTGTGTAGTTCAGGATACTGCACCTCAAAAAGAATGCTGTAATATTGGAAATGTTTCAAAAAGGACAATCAAAAGTATTGTGATGTTTGCATTTTAGTAACTATGCTTTGTAAAGAGAAACTCTCAAAAAGTGCAGAACAATTTATTAAATAAATGGAAAAACTACATCATTTTTTTTGCAATTGGCACTGAAAATGTCATCTTTGAATAAAAATGGCAGAATAACTGCCTTTAGAGTGGCAAAACAATGCAAGCTAATTCTATGCATACATACACAGAGGAAAGTATTGCTAAGCTCAATGTGAAAAAGTGAAGGCCTGGAACGAGGAGAAGGACCTCGGATGAAGATAAAAGTGTTTGGGTAGGTTCATGTTGGGAGAGGTACTCTAGAAGGTATTTGAGTCCTGAGCTGCAAAGAGCTTTATAGTTTAAAACCAGCACTTTGAATTGGCCTGGAAATGTACAGGCAGGCAGT
The DNA here is from genome assembly GCF_009819535.1 of Lacerta agilis. Lineage (NCBI taxonomy): Eukaryota > Metazoa > Chordata > Lepidosauria > Squamata > Lacertidae > Lacerta > Lacerta agilis. Next base: position 56,897,311 of record NC_046318.1, on the reverse strand, counting down.
TTAACCTCGCCAAGATTGATGTTATATGAATGGCTTGCTTGAAGCCTGTCAAAAATTGAGCAGCTGCACCCTGAAGTTTCCAAGCCATCTTCAAAGGCAATACAACATTTAAAATACAGAAAGGTCCACACCAGCTATATATACTGCCTGCCAAAGTCCATTGAAAGGAGAGGTGTTCTCAGAGCCCTGTTGAATCTTGCAAGGGATAGCACCTTCCAAATTTCCAAAGGAAAAGAATCCTACAACTGTGAGGCTGACACTGAAAGAGTTATATTGCAAATGTCAACAACCTGATCATCTTTACAGGTGGGCAGTCTCATGTAGGTATCAAGGTACAGATAAGCTCATATGGGTGTAAGTAACCTGGCCCCAAACCATTCAGAACTTTAAAGACCATAACCAGCACTTTGAACTGGGCCTGGAAATACACTGGCAACTGATTGCATCTCTGTCTAGTTTCCATTAAATTTTAGCTTGTTCATGCTCATAATCCCAAAACAGCCTTCAGTCATTATAACAGACATGTAGACGGATGCACAGCTGCTGCACATGGAGGCAATATACCAAGACATGGCTGGTTCACACTATTTAATTTCTTCATGCAATCTTGGGCAGAGGATACATGAGTGTGAACAATATAAACAGTAAGCCAGCAATTCATTTCTATTATTGTGACTATGCTTTTTAATCTAACCACAGTAAAAGAAATGACTGCTGGCTCGCTATTTGTAAAGCCTGGTTCAGGCTACCTATTCCCCATATCAGCATGTACTTACATACATAACTATGCAGCAAAATTCAGCAACGACAACCTACTCAACAGATGTAGCATGCAACACCACCATCAAAGGGCTATATCCTATACAAAACAATATCCACATTTTTCTATTCAGTGAATTCCAATACAGTACATGAGACAGAAAAAAACATATTTTGCGGTCATGGACTTTCCCACTGACAAAAGCCCTTTCTTCTGGCATCTTTAGACAGATCTTCACCCCACCTTTTCATAACTACTGCAAAATTTCAGAACTACTGCAGAATCCCTATCCACTTACTCCTCAGTCATCCCTACCATTCAATCATTCAGCATTATGTTCTGGGTAAAAAAAAAAAAAAAAAAAACCTACAGCATTTTGATACCCAACCTCTTTCCTGCTTGAAGGTCTGTGTGACATTGCTACATTAGAAGCCCCATTCACATGCTATGTTTGTGGTATGGCTGCCATCCATGAATCAACTGCAATGGTGCTGAACCATGCAGAGAGCAGTTTCTGCAGTGTGATTATAACTATGCCAGAATCCATGTTCCCTTTTCCTTCCCAGTAGCAACTATGTTGCAATGTGAACATAACATAATAACTGGACCATAATAACTAGGCCAGAAAAAGGAACTGGGGTAATAGAATGACACTAGCCAAAGCACTGGAGTATTTGTAGTTGCATCCAAGAATAGCCTTTAGTCCACAGCCAGCTTCATTCAACTGACACCCAGGGATTCATTCAAAGTTTGCACAGGCCACTACAGTATTCCCCTTATTCCATCCCTAATCCTGGACACAATAACTAAAGTATTATCTCTCTGAATATAGTACACAGTATACAGGCATTACCAAAGTGCTGCTTCTCCAAAAGATAGCTCCCCATCAGTTGCCATGAGAAACCTCTCATACTATCTTGGCTAGCCCAAAACTATCCTCTGTTTTTCATTTTTTAGTATTACTACAGTGCTTTTCATTCAAAATTTCACAGCAGTTTTTAAAAATGAAACATTCAACACAGTCAGCCATAAAATAATAAAGTACAACATTAAGTAAAATCAAAGCAATCAGCCATTTATCAGCAGCAGTAGAAAACCAACAGAGGAATCCATGGTGCAGGGCATGCAAATCAACAGCTCTCAAAGGCTCTTTGAAAAAGGAAGGTTTTTACACAGCTCTGGAAAGGTAACAGGGAGGAGGCTGCAGAGGTCACTATCAGAAGACAGCTCTAGAGCAGGGTGGTCCAACATGCGGCCTAAGAGTTGCATGCGGCACCTTTTTAATGCCCCTCAGCAACATCTACTAGCCTGGGCTGGTTTGGGAGAAAACTGACTCCAAGAGTATCCCTAAGCTATGCGCCTGCTCCTTCAAGGGGAGTACAACCACATCTGGAGCCGGCTGTTCCTCCAAATATCAGATCCAAGAACTGGGAAATACAACCCATCAGAAAGGCTGAACACCTCTTCCAATATCAGCCAAACAACAGTATGTCCATCTCGCACCGCTCAGAGATTGGGATGGCATATAACAGTATTTAAATCCCTATGTTCTCTTAAATTACTGCTTAAAGGTGCATTTTCTCTCACAGTATTTAAAAATGTATTTTGATACCTTTAGACTGCTGAGAACTGCACTGCAACATTCAGAGAAGTGCAAAATTCATTGGGTTGCTATGCTCTGATCTGCACATTAATCCAAGAGGTGCAGAGCAAGACATTCCATGTGGGAATTGGCAAAGACTGAATTCCTCAAGCATCCTAACTTCCCACTGTATTGTTTTGCTAATTTAAACCCACCACCAACACACTAGTTTATGAATTACATTGCTGCCCATTAGATTATTATTGTGCAATTTTTATCACAAGTTGCTTAGAGCACCTTACCATCATAAAACCCCGTCCAGCAATAAATAGGACAATAAAGTTAATCAATTTATTTTCTCAACAATTAACCTTATTGCAACTATTAATAAAACAATTATAATTTAAATATGCAAGCCTGATAATTTCAAAGTTGACTTAGGCTGGAATCCTATACTCATCACCTCAAATCACAGGAAATAAATTGGCATGTCATAAGAGAAGGGGTTTAGAAGGGCCTCCATAACAGTTTCTAGATAACTTAATACAGTGTCCTTCAGTGGCAGGATTATCTAGGTCCTCCTCCTGTCCTGAAAACAGATTAAAGCTACAAGATCTGTGGACAGCTTTGGAAGAAGCAGAAGTCACCTGGTCTCCACTATGCTGCCTCTCCAGAGCTCTCCTGCTTCCTCCCCCATTATGAAATTGCATCACAGGTTTCTACTTGTCCCATCATTTTCATTAATGGATCTGTTAAATATTACTGATTCTAGTATACAGTGGATGCTTGGGTTGCGAACGCGATCCATGCGGGAGGCGCATTCACAACCTGCACCGCTGTGTCTGCGCACGTGCGGGGCACAATTTGGCATTCCTGCACATGCGCGAGTGCTGAAACCTGGAAGTAACCCATTCCAGTACTTCCGGGTTTGGCGCATTCACATCCTGAAAACGTGCAACTGCAGCGAGTGCAACCCGAGGTATGACTGTATATCTTTCAGGGCTCCATGTTTTAAGTTTCTCCTTTGTGAAGAAAACACTTCCATGGCTTAGTTCACCAAATTGGCTCTGTGATAGCTGACTTTGGTAGGTAGCTCAAACCAGGGGCGTTCCTAGCCCCTTGGCCGCCCGGGGCGGGAAGCGAAGAGGCACCCCTGGGGGCGGGGGCAGCGTGACGCGTGCGTGCGTCATGACGTCATGACGCACGTTCACAGCGCGATGCCACGCCCCCGGGGAAAAAAAAGGAACATAGCAGGCGCTTGAGAGCGCCCGCTTTGCTCCCCCCCTTCCCTTTCGGCTTCTTTCAGTGCCGAAAGGGGAGGAAAAAAGGAAGCAAAGCGGCGCTTTAAGCGCCGGCTTTGCTTCCCCCCCCCCTTTCAGTGCCGAAAGGGGAGGAAAAAAGGAAGCAAAGCGGCGCTTTAAGCGCCGGCTTTGCTTCCCCCCCCCTTTCAGTGCCGAAAGGGGAGGAAAAAAGGAAGCAAAGCGGCGCTTTAAGCGCCGGCTTTGCTTCCCCCCCCCCTTTCAGTGCCGAAAGGGGAGGAAAAAAGGAAGCAAAGCGGCGCTTTAAGCGCCGGCTTTGCTTCCCCCCCCCCTTTCAGTGCCGAAAGGGGAGGAAAAAAGGAAGCAAAGCGGCGCGTTTAAGCGCCGGCTTTGCTCCCCCCCTTTCAGTGCCGAAAGGGGAGGAAAAAAGGAAGCAAAGCGGCGCTTTAAGCGCCGGCTTTGCTCCCCCCCCCCTTTCAGTGCCGAAAGGGGAGGAAAAAAGGAAGCAAAGCGGCGCTTTAAGCGCCGGCTTTGCTTCCCCCCCCCCTTCAGTGCCGAAAGGGGAGGAAAAAAGGAAGCAAAGCGGCGCTTTAAGCGCCAGCTTTGCTTCCCCCCCCCCTTTCAGTGCCGAAAGGGGAGGAAAAAAGGAAGCAAAGCGGCGCGTTTAAGCGCCGGCTTTGCTTCCCCCCCTCCCTTTCAGTGCCGAAAGGGGAGGAAAAAAGGAAGCAAAGCGGCGCTTTAAGCGCCGGCTTTGCTCCCCCCCCCTTTCAGTGCCGAAAGGGGAGGAAAAAAGGAAGCAAAGCGGCGCGTTTAAGCGCCGGCTTTGCTTCCCCCCCTCCCTTTCAGTGCCGAAAGGGGAGGAAAAAGGAAGCAAAGCAGCGCTTTAAGCGCCGGCTTTGCTTCCCTGCCCGCTTTCTCTTTCGGCCGCCGTTTGTTCTGTCGCCCCGGGAGCAGCAGCACCGCACACACTGTGCGCTGCTTCTCCCACGGCAACGGAGCGAGCGGCGGTGCGTGGGGGTGACAAGCGGCGGCCCCTCCTGCCACTCCCCACGCACCACCGGTCACCCCAGGAGCAGCAGCGCTGCACAGACGGGGTGCTCGGCTGAGCGAGCACCCCGTCCGTGCAGCGCTGCTGCTCCCGGGGTGACGGAGGGAGCGGCGGCGCATGGGAGGGGCCGCCGCTTCTCACCCCCACCCGTGGCTTATCACCCTGTCACTGGGGGCGTACCGCCCCTACCGCCCCTCCCCAACGACGCCCCTGGCTCAAACCATTTCCCCAACTTCTTCAGACACCTTGATATGCACCTTCTGCCAAGTACATGGATATGAGAAACAGTAGATCAATAACTGCTGAGAGTGAAACTCACTCAGATATATCTATCTGTGGAAGGAACTGCCCCACAAATAAAACTGGCACAATAGTTGTTTTGCAAGAAGTGCCGTGGCACTGTCCCAGTTTTCCTAAGTCCTTGAAAAAATTAAAATGGGGAATAAAAAAAAAAACAACAGAAAAGAAGGTGGAAAATTAAAGAGTGGCTAAAACGATTATTCATTTTTTTGTACAGTAAGCAGATGTGTGATCAAAATTAGACAAGGTGAGTTCCAGTACAGTGATGAGTTGCTGCATAAGTACTCTCCTTAACTACTATGAGCAGATTAGAAAAGAACAAAATGGCCCTCTTAGCTTCCAAGGCCAGTGGAATGTTGAGGCCATAAAGATGAGAGAATAGAATAGAAAAATTAATCTCATTGTTCCAGATTCACAAGGAACACCAACTGCTCCCCACCAAATTCCTGTCTTTGCTGCTACTGCTTATTTAAGAGAGCAAGGGGTGGGGCACTCCTGCCCAATCACAGATATGCTGAAATCCTGAACTTCGTTACTGTTTTCTTCTCAGTTCAGGCTTTGGCACTTTATAACACAATGAGGAAAACTTTCAGGATGACCGGAGAAATCTCAAATGTAGTGAGGAGCAAACAATGGTACAAGGCTCCTGTTCTGGGATGGCTAGCTAAAATCCTGAATAGGAACACTACCATAAGTGGCTGGCACTAATACAACATTATGTTACAAGCTATTACTACTACTGCTGCTACTACTACTACTACAATATTCCTGTCTTGCAGCATGGTAAAATCATAGTGACCAAATCATACAACCAAAAGGGGGCAGAAACCAAACGCAAATCACAGTAAGGGGGGGAAAAAGGTATTAACAACATGCCAAAATACCAATAGAGAGTTGGCCAACTGGGACAGTAGTAGGCAGTCTGTGCTGTCCCAGTTATAACAGTGGTTTTTGTCTTATTAAGAAGCTAGGCACAACAAAATCAGGTACATTAGGTTGTAGCCGACTAAGCTCTACTTAGAGTGAGCCTATGCCTACTCTGAGTAGACCTGGATACAACCCAAAATAAGTAACTATACGCCAATAGGAAGAGGTTTACATTGTGTAAGTTTTTTTTTTTTTTCTGAAACCTGCACTGACTGTCAGGGCTCAGAGCAATATGTAACATAGTTACTGAAAACGAAAAAAAGAACAAGGAGGAGGAGGGAAAGGCGCTTGAGCACATGAAGAACAACTTGCTTCACCACAGATTACTGTAGCCTTCACATAAACCTCTGGCGTTGAGAGGATTACACTACCAGTTGCCTTGAACTCTTGAATTGTTCTAACACAGCACACGAAAAAGGATGAAGCAAACCATGTTCCAGGAACAGGCAGAGAGCGGGAAGTTATTCTATGGCTTTTACAGGAGGTTACCAACCTTTAGGAAGATTTTAGCAAAACCACTATAGGACTGAATGGCAGTCAAAGATTAATCCATCTCTCTGCCCATATAGGGATGTGCTTTGCGTAGCTTAGCTTCAGTCTGCGTTTAAATATAGGTCATCAAATCAAATGTAGTGATTCAGGTCAGTTGTAACTATAAGTCTTAATCATATAACAGCTGCTTCGTTGTTGATGAGAAATGAATTTGTGCTCCCACTCAACTTAAAATAAAACTTAAATAATAATAATAATAACCCTTACAACTGGTAGTGTTGTCACTGTCAGAATGAGGGCCTGACATGATGTGTCCCAGAGAATTAAATGTTATTTCTGTGATGAAGATAGTAGCCTCATATCATATTAGAACCATGATTCAGAGGCTATGAAGGAACTGTGGATACTGACTGTGCCCTATCTGTAGGCAGAATATTTGAGCTACGAAAGATTAAAATCTGGCACCTTCTGTGAGCACTAAAACTCATTAAAAATTCATTTTGAAAAAAGTCAATGCACAAATGAAGACCAGCTATTTAAAGCTACTGGTATACTACACTACACAAGATGTCTAACACTAGGAGTAAGTGGAACAAAGCTAAAAGGATTTGTACTACAAAATCCATTTACAACTCAGCATGAATTTTACATTTGAGCCTGTAAAATAAGAATGATGTCATTAAAACTTATTAATGGCCTTCAGTGTATGTATGTGTGTATTATTATTATTATTATTATTATTATTATTATTATTATTATACTCATCACATGCTGCACATGCTCCCAAAGGGTTAATGCATCTAGATGAGCAGAAATTCATGAGCATAATCCTAAACAAGTAAGTTGAAGTTCTATCAGGTCTATTTCATAGCATCAGGGATTACTGCTAGCATTCTAATCCTACTGAGCCTAAGGGAGGTACATTGTATTGTATTTGAAATCCCGGCCAGGAAAGAACAGAAGGTTAAATGGGTGCCTTGCTCTGTAATCAAATATCAGAGGCACTACTTATCTATTCAATGAACAACTAACGTAGAAAATCAATTAAGAAACAAATAGCTGTTTCTTTTGAATTTTTGCCTAACCAAATTATCTGTTTCGACTTTTAAATGCTTGCTGAAAACTTTTCTATTCTGTCAGGCCTATGCTAGCAATTTAAGAACGCATCTTTCTGTAACAGTAAGCAAATCATACATACATACAAACAAACACATATGTCTGGTTTTATGTATGGTAAAGCACTCCATTTAAAAAACAACGAATAGTGGTGTGTAAATATTTTTATAAATGAAGATAAATAAAAATATTAAATATCCTAAAGCTGAAATAAAAGCATGCACTAATACAATACATACAGATGCTAAAACTTGCAAAGCTAGGCTAAAAAGCATCCAGGGTACATAACTTTCATGGTGTTGTAGTAAATCTTATTCAGATTGGGCCCCTGGAATCAATGTACATAATTAATAAGTCTATTGATGGGTCTACTATGGGTATGACTTGGTTAAATACAATCCATAAGTTTCTTAATTCCACTTTTTTTAAAAAAAACAACAACAAAAAACCGAACAAACAAACAAGCCTGGATTATTTAGTTACCTCAACAATTTAACATAATTCAATTACAAATTTTAAAAAATGGTCAAAGAATGCCCAGTTTGTTTATTAGAATTTAGATAACAGACAATTCTGGAGCTTGATTAATGGTAAACAATTTTTACGCACATGCATATACAGTATGTGTGTGTGTGTGTGTAATGAATATCTTCAATTTTTAATTAGTTATGAAAAGCATTTTGTTCAGCTGCGCATCATCTTCTGTGTAGTTAGTTAAACTCCCAGGAGTGCTGAAAAAGGCAAAAGCTCCTGCTGGCCTTTGTTCCCAGCAGTGAAAAGTCCCGTTTGGTGGTCCTAAGGTTAACACCCTACCCACCCCCTCCTTCCTATACCTGTCATTTTTAATAGACTTCACAGTTCATGCACACAGACAAACAGGCCGACCTGTCCAGCTAGAATGACCTTTATACAGGAAGAAGATCACATACGGTTCATAATATTGGACCACTAAGGAAAAATGTAGTATTTGAGGAACTAGAAAAGCATAGCAATTATACCTAAAATACTGCATGTCAGTCATAGATTGTGCCTGTTTGATATAATGCCTATTAAGTATTCAAACACTGCTCTGGTATTTATTTATATGCTGAGTGGTATATAAATTTTGGGTAAATAAATAAATTGAATGTTTGCCATTGCTGCCTAGAAGTTTCAAGCAAAGTATCTGAACAGAACTGTGAAAACTATAGTTGGCACATCTGGTCTTACATTTTAATTCTTTCTTCCCACCTTGCTTTTAAATTGTACCTGGAAATTGATAGATGGTCCTTTCTTTGAAAAAGCATTCCCTCCTGAACGGGAGACAAGGGGTCAAACTAGACATTATGTGAGGGTTTTATGACTGGAGCTGCCAATATATTTCTTCGTTTGCAAAAAAAGGGGGGGGGCAGATTTATAGACAGAAACCTTATAAACTGACTGGAATGCAATTCTTTCATTTTCAGCTTCTCCAAACACACCAAAATAAGCACAACAGTATTTTTGCTTGCTTATTCTTGTAGTTTTATTCTCTCCCTACAATAAAAAGGACATAATGAGGGGTTTTAGGCTAAACTACATACTCCATTGAATGCATAGATTGCACTTGCATCTTTTTTAAAAGAAAAAAACAAAAAACAAAGAGGGCTCAATCCAGATTGGGACAATGGGGTGGGGTGGGGTGGAGTTTACATTTTCCCCCATATGCTGTCCCACAAAAAATAGCCTCTTGAAACTGCTATTTGGCCTGTGAAATAAGCCCTGTATTGAGTCTCTGTGGCTTCTCTAAAATAAAATGTAAAAAATGTCAGTGTGAATCATGGATTTAATAACATATCATTTATAAACACATGCGTGTTTTCCCATACTTCATGCTTTATCTACCCAGTGTTTTAATTTCTCAGTAGAAAAAATGGCTACACACACACACACACACACACACTCAGTCTCACAGATATATCTTTCATCTTTTAGTCAAGAATCTTGGCATTAAGATTATTTAAAACTCTAAATTCTAGATGTTAAAATTAAAAATTAAAAAATCCTTCCAGTAGCACCTTAGAGACCAACTAAGTTTGTTCTTGGTATGAGCTTTCGTGTGCATGCACACTTCTTCAGATACACATATATCCGAAGTGTGCATGCACACAAAAGCTCATACCAAGAACAAACTTAGTTGGTCTCTAAGGTGCTACTGGAAGGAATTTTTTATTTTTTATTTTGTTTTGACTATGGCAGACCAACATGGCTACCTACCTGTATCTAGATGTTAAAATTAGGCTCTATACATTTACGCTGGCTACATCATAGACAACTGGTGAATGCTGAACTGGCGAAGGAATTACATAGTTCATTCCCAACTGCAACAAAACCAAACTATTCTTTATTGTACAATGTTATTCATTCATTCATTCATTCATTCATTTTAATTTTTAAAAAAATTCTAAACTCCACTGCATCTGAATAAATGCCAGGTTAGGATACAATATTAAAATATAATAATTAGAATGCGACATTCTCATACATGCAATAAAACGGAGAGACAACAAAACTACAGTGGCATTAAGCCAGTGGTTGGGAATTGCCAACCATGGGGTAGATCTGACTCTCCTCCTTCCTGCTAATTTATGGAAAGCAAGAGTTTCCATGCAACCAGCACAGAAGATAAACAATCTCACAGCAAACAAACAGATCATTTTTATTCCTTGTTGGATTCTAGTGTCCAGCAGGAAAATATCAGTAGGAAAAGATAAGGACTTGCAAGGGCCATGGAGGAGGGGCAAAAAGAAAGAGGCTGGAGAAACAAGAGGAAAAGGCTTTTATGGGGCAAGAAAGAGCAAGTACGATGAACACTGGGCCCCTGCGTGGCATTTTATGGTGAAGTTTCTGAATAGAAGATCTATTCAGTCTGTGAATCTATGAAATTTATACATAGATCTGAGATGGAGCCTTCATCCATGTGTGAGTGTGTGTGTTTGCGAGTTTCTGTGTGTTACTGCATGAAAATGTATGAAAATGGGAATGAACTGATAATAAATAGGAAATTGAGAAAATGGTGTTAAGGAGAGAGAGAGAAGGGGTGGCAGAATAGGGAAGTCCGTAGATGAGTATGAATGGAGTCTATTTATTTATTTATTTAGAAATAATTGTTCCATCCATTAATTTCAAAGTGTGATACATAAAAAGTTAAAGCTATAGCCTGGTTTGCTCATAGCAATAAGCTAGAGTATGGCTTACCACTGCTACATGAGAGTGCTGGCTCCTGGAGAGAAATTTACACCTGCTTTGCTCCTCCACAGGCTTTCTAGCACAGTATGCCATGACACCTAAGTCAATTTCTGGCATAATGTGATATCTGAATCTAGGATTGTGGTTTAGGTTTCTACCTCCTTAACCATGTTTTGTAGCCAATGTTTGTCCTTTGAGTCATACTTTTAGCTTTGTCCCTGCCCAGTTTGGCTTTGATCACACCCAATTATGGCTTCTGCTATTTACCCCTACCCTCTACATTCCTCTACTTTCTCTCTGTCAATTTTGCAGCTGAAAGGTCCTTGGAGCAAAAGTCAATATAAATAACAACAACATTCATCACATAGATCATATCCTAACTTTCATATTTAGAGGACCAGAGAAGGAAGAAGGAGGGGAGTTGCTACCGAAATTCTTTAAGGATCCCCAAACATTAAAAAAATGGAAATACTTTAAATTACAAAAAAATACCAAAATCCAGAGTGATATCTTTATTAGGACAAACAACGATTTGACAAACTAGTGGCAAGCTTTTGAGTTCTCAAGAACACTTCATCTTGTGAGCTTTTTTTCTTTTAAGGACTAACAACGCTACCTTTGTTTTTTAAATGACGAATAATTTAATTTGTTATAAAAAAAAACAATATGAAAGAAATCCCACTCCTTGTCCACAATAATACAACACAAATACAGAACTTTGTATTCAGAACTGGATCAATGCCAAAGATGGACCCACTCCAATTAAAGAATTAGAATTAAGACCTCTGTCTGGTATCTTAGCAGAGACTTAAATGGGTGCTTTGCTGCAATGGAAATGAGAGACATCTAACACTCTGATGGAACATGAGGCAGTTGCATTTTAGCCTTGAAAAGTCCCAAGACGTCAGGCTTCAAAACCATAACATTAGGGGAACGGAAAAGCTATTATAAGAAAAATGCTGGCAATTTCTGAAATGTATTAGTCATAACTTTTCTCTGCCTTGGCATTAACAGAGCTCAGCTTTGTATGTGCAGGATATGAAAAATAATATCTGTGCAGTTAAAAGAATTACCTGAAAACATTTCTGAAATACTTTCCTTGCTATAATTAGTAGGTTGAGAATACAGAATTGTTTCTTTAGGGCCTGGTGGCAAAACTGACTTGTGATTTTACTGTCTCCTTATGATGAAGCTATCTTAAGAGCACAACCCTGAAGCAATGGGAACACAGGAAACTCTCTTATATCAGACCATTGATCCATATAGCTCAGCACAGTTTACTCTGGCAGTGACTCTCAAGGGTTTCAGACTGAATTCTTCCCCAGCTATATGTGGATTCCAGGGACTGAACATGAGACTTTTTGTATGCAATCCCCCTCTTCATTAACTACAGCCCTTCTTGTAGTTTCAATACATAACCTTGCATATTTAGAAATTAGTCAACAACATTTGAAAACAAGTGCACACAAAATAATGGAAGACAGCTGACTATCCATACAAAATTAGTGAAGAGAACTATAATGCTTCATCATAAACGGATCAATCTATGCAGACATGAAGCACATGGATGTTTCAACTATGTCACAAGAAAACAAATAAACAGAAATAGGTGGAGGAAGAGGAGTTGCCGTGTTATTAGTGTGGTGCAACTACCACTGAAAAATTATTTCAGTACAATGGGTATCTGCGATTCAGTAGTAATCCAGAAAACATTGGTTTGGGGGGATTTTTCATGTTAGTAACTCCTGGAAGGCACGGAAGGTGTCCTGGCACTAGAATCTTCTGTTCCCAAATTGTGTAGCTCACATTCCTGATGTAGCATTGATCCTAACTTGATGAAGCACTGTTTGGTAACTATCGCGCTGCACCAAAAAAGTGAAAATTGGACCAAACAAATGGCTAGATGAGATGAAACAATTGATGAATATGTAGTATATAGCAAAAGCTTCTGAAAGGAGGAAACCCACATCTGCAGACAAATTTGGATTGAGGGTGGTGGGTAGGGCTTGATTATTACAAGAAAAAAATAGTGCACAAATGTAAAAGTCACCACAACATGCTACATGCTGTAGAAGAGAGAGGAACATTCTCTCTCTCTCTCTCTGCCCTCATAAACACACACACATCTAACTCAAGTTCCTTTGTCCCGCTTCAGAGCTAGCTAGCATCTTCAAAAGTTTAAAGGTTATCAGTCAGAATTCCAAATCAAACAAAATAAATCACTGGACTAGCAAATAAATGTTTGAATTTTGTTAACCACAGTATGTTTTCTGTTTGTTGGTTTCTATCCACACTATGAACTTTCTGCAAAAACTTGCTGTTAATATAAGGGGGGGGGGAAGTGTTTCTAAACAAATCTTGTAAAACTGTGCCATTTTGAATCACATGAAAAACACTGTTGTTAAGACGTTGAGGGGTGTGTGCTCTGAGGACCATTGCAGGAGCTTTAAGGAAGTTTATTCTGGGATAATGATATCGTCTTGCTTTCCAAATTACCAAAGCTCAAAAAGGTATCCCCTGGTTTTCTGTCATTTTGACACGTTTTTGGTAATCAACTTTTAAACAATAGCATCAGAAATAAGGGGATTAGCTTGGGTAAGCCATAGAACATATAACACTATCTCTGGACAGTGGAACAACCCAATTTGAATTCTGAAACTAAAATATATTTGAAGTAAGACGAGAATAATATTGTGCCAGTTGGAAACTGTTTAGAATGTGAAATAATGACTGAAGAACATGTGAACACCTCTAAAAATACCCTTTCATCAAAGGGGTTCATGATTTCTATAATGTAAAAAGGAAACCCAAATTATAGCTTTCCACCTTGTAGACACTTGTACATCCTTTCTTCCAGGAGGTCTCTTTAATGCTTTGTCTCCTAAGTATCCCGCAGAGTGCACCAAAAATCAGCAGAAATACTAAAAATAAACTAAAAGCCAAACTCTACAATTACAACCTGCATTCTGAAACATCATCCAATTAATAGAACATTCTAGAATTTTGAAAACCCTTTGAAACTCCCAAGAAATAATAGTAGTTAAGCCACAAGAATTCTGTGTACTGGCTAATGATCACAGACAAGCAACACCGCTTTAATGAGAAATCCCCTGGACCACATCACTGACTGGCATATACTCACTGTTATTAAGCAAAAGGATGAGTTTCTTTCACTCACGCATCAGAAGAACACCACATAAGTCTTCCCTTTTGACATTACTATTGTGTAGCAATCAGTGTGTTGGACCAAGGCCAGAGAAACCTGGGTTCAAATCCCCAACTTGGTCACCAAAGTCACTGAATGAGCTTGAGCCAGTCATTATCTGTCAGCCTTTTTTGGGGGGGGAGGGTGATTTTTATTTGATTTTACAAATTCATTCACACACAAAATCACAAATAATAAAAATTAAACAGGATTCTTCTGAATCTCTAGACTTCCCTCCTTCCCTCCATGGGTTCTTTAGTTAACCTTTTCAACTGCATACTATAAATCTTCCTAATTTTTCAGTCCTACATTGTATCCAAAGTCTATGTAACATTACAAGAGTTATTTAAGACAGTCATCCTAACCTATATCATATATTGTTGTGAGAATAAAAGAGACAGGGTGGGGATAAAAAAAATTCTGTCTTAAACTGCACAGAATAAAGCTCTGATGGTAATAATCATAGTTCAGTAATTACTTGGGCATTAAAAGAGCTAAAATGCCAAGAATGATGAAGGGTTTTTTGTACTCAAAAATGGCTCACAGTTAAGACCGCTTAACTCAAATGTGGCACACCTCTCCTGTGGTGCGCCCAAAATGTCTCTGCTTAAAAATTCAAAATACCAGAGAAGAATGGCAGATCAAGTTGATGGGTTATGCCAAAATGGCTAAAATGTATGGAAGAATCAGAAATCAGGAAGACCTAAATTTTAGTAAGGAACTTTATAACTTATCTTAAAGACCACGGTAAACAGTTAAAATCGTTAGTAGGATTGCAATATCACTTGTAGTTTAATCATGAATTTTGGATACAATGGAGAGATAAAAGATTTGGATTATTATAAAAGATGCAGGAGGAAATGATTAACAATAGGACCCACAAAGGGGAAGAGGGAAGTCCAAGAGATTCCTTGGAATCGTGTTTTTATGTTGTATGTTGGACATGTGTAAAGTTTTAATCTGAAAAACCAAATAAATAAATTTATTTATTTTTTAATTCAAAATGCAGGAGAGACTTCTTGCCACCCCCATACTGAACCTGTTTGCACTATGTCAGCCCTCTCCTACATTGAACGCGTCCCATAAAGATGACATTTCATTGGATGCTTGGACTGGGTATCTTGCACTCCCTCCTGTTTTGAATATTTGAGAGGTGCAAAGTGTAATGGTGGCTGACAAATGTGCCTTTTTCTCCTCCCCTCTTTTATTTCTGCTAACGGGGGTGGCATCCTAATATCCTAACTTCTGAGGTTACCAATAGTGTACTACTCCATTATGTAGTAATGGTGAACTAGTCACAAGTAGCGGTCATTACACCGGACAGTGTCAGGAATGCATTAAGATTAAATAAAAATGTATGGACTTCTCACATCACCATCAAGATTCTTTGCATGTCACAATGCATATAACCATTTTCCTTGAGAAAATTCTTGTATCTTTAGTATATAAATATTTCAGTGTTAAACTAAGAATCCTAAAATTAATCTGGCAGTTAGTTTAGGCATTTTTTAAAAAATCAGATAATGTCCTTCAGAAAAAGCTATTAAGAAACTGTGAACTTGTGGGATGAAAACTGAACTGGTGACATGATACAAAGAGTTACAAAACAAATTAGGAATTAATGGTCCATGTACAACATGGGGGAAAAATCAGAATGGGTTGCCCAAATGTTCCATAGTAAGAGAAGTCTTGCTTAATGTATTTATTAATGATCTGAAAAGGCAATGGCCAATGAGGTGTCAAAGATTGTAGATGACATAAAATAAGTTAGGTTAGTTGTAACTACAAAAGGAGCTTTATAGAGCCACAAGAAAACTAAATAAACAGGCAATATGGTGGAAGGTAAAAATTTAAAAAAAGAAGGATGTTCTTATGAAATAGCCCCTGAAGAATGTCTGTGCATTATTAAAGGTGGAAAAAGGAAGCTCTTTCCTCCACATGTAACAACAATATGTATAAGTTAAAGCAATTGGTTTTCTTGCCTCCCGTTTTGCAGCAATCCTAGTATTAGACAAAGGATACTGGAGTCAAGTTGACCAGTTTTCCCATACAAAAGCACACAGAAACATCGTTTATCTTCCTGCGGCAGCGGTACCAATTTATCTACTTGCACTGGTGTGCCTTTGAACTGGCAGAAGCTGGGACAGAGCAACAGGAGCTCACCCTATCACACATATTCGAACCCCCAACCGTCTGATCAGCAAGCCCAAGAGGTACAGTGGTTTAGACTGTACCACCCACTCCCCTGCCCATGCAAATATGTTATGTGAATAGGACAAGAAAGGGAACTTTAGAAAAAAAGTAAGCAACATAAATATAAAATGTCTCAGACACCCTTACATTTATAATCCTAGAATTGACAAAGAAGCAACTGTCTGACCACACATTTGCATGCATTTTCCCCCCACTCATGATATTAAAAGAAAAGAAAAATGTAGACCACCATGTCACAGATGAGGGGATTGACTGTGTTGTGAAAACTGGCACATACCACACACACACACACACAGAGAGAGAGAGAGAGAGAGAGAGAGAGAGAGAGAGAGAGAGAGACTGCATCTTTTCTCTTGCTTTCGTTTCTAAAGCTCAGTTGAAACTGAAGCTGAAAGAGGGTGTTATCATTCTATATGCGTACTATGAAAGCACAGAATTCTAGAGGTGAAGGGAATCCCTTACTGTAAAATCACAACTAAACCATTCCTATTATGTTTATCTAATTCATCTTTGGGTAATTTGTCCACTACTGTGTGCCGCATTAGAAATATACCATCAGTTGTGCAAAGCAGAAATTTTTAATATTTTTATACAATATGATATTGTTTCATGAAATATATGTGAAAATACAACAATTCTTAGTTAGATTTCCTCTAAAAAAATAAAGAAAATATTCCCCTTTGCATACTTCTTAAAGTGTGGTTGCACACACTGAATACAGTATTTCAGCTTAGGCTTGGTGAGTAATACATAGTATGGAAGATTTTCCTGTATTTTCTTTATAGTGCCTCTGCAGCAGTGCTGACTACTGAAGTTTTACCATGGGAAAGCCAACATTCACTGTCAACAACAATGAGCTCATTCTTCAGTAACTTTTTTTTATTAAATCTGATGAAATCTTTTATCTCATTCAGGTATACTCTGATCCCTTACCTCTTCCCATAGTTGAACAGGAACTTTTTAGTCTTAAATTCTTTATTTTAAAAGATGAAAATGGAGGGATCATTATTAACGTTAATATCAATTACAGTAGTCCAGACAAAATTGAGGATATGGCCTTAGTATGTTAACTAGGTATACTGCAGCTCTTAAGTTTTAATGTAGAAAAGGCATTTCACTCAGTTGGTTTTCACATTTAAATCAAAGAGAAATGTTGGAATATGTTAAGTATATTATCCATTTAGGGAAGCTGTTTGCCGTGGTAAGTCTGGATACATTTGAGAAGGCAGTGACTAGTGCCTGGGATTAAGAAGGCAACTACGTAACTGGTCAACCTTACAACAATTTCTTGAGTTTCAAGAGCAAGCAAAGTTCTTTCAGTATGAGGCAATACACTGAAGCTGGGTCAAACAGTAGAAGCTATAAATAGTTTAGTTCTCTCACATAAGACAAGAGAAAATTGATTAGAGGGAGGAACAGTACACTTAATTTAAACTGGTTCTTCAATTCGGTTTTTGCTGTTGTTATGATTTGCTCTTGTGGATTTGCTTGACTTTATATTAATTTCCATTTATTTCAACATCCTCTGCTTTTAAAAACTAAAGTTTATAGTAATACCTTTACTCCCACAAGCACTTGCAGTTTCCTCTGGGACCATGTTAGATGAAGACTATATCTGAAGACTGTATAGCACATGAGGGTTAACTCCATTTCTCTGGAGACCAAGAGGGTCATTTCCATGACATGCTTGTTTTTGGTACTCCACTAGGAGAAGTTCTGTGAACTTTGCTGTTAATATAAACGTGCCCCCGTATTTGGGAAGGGGAGGTCAAACAAACACTATTTCACTATGTGATGTGCCATTCCCAAGAGACAGAAGAAGGAAAGGGAAAAGGAAAAGTAACTTACAACCTCCAGTTCTGACATTAAGAAAGAAGGCTGCGTATGTATTTGCAGTACGTTCTTTGATTGAGAATAAAGTTCACAATAACTGTGTCATTAACAGTTGATCCAGCAAAGCATCACTGTCTGCAATACATGCATAATTCAGTGGAAGTTTACACAAAGCAAGCAAACTTGGGAATGCTATTCCTTTTTATTACAAAGAGGCATCCCCCTGGCTGAAATACATAACCTACAAACTCAACACATAATGAGGAACTTTAAGGTTTTGGACCAAATCAACATTTTCATTTAGCCCATGCAGCTTTACCATGGTTCTAATAATTTGATCACATCTTGCTCTGACCTTTGTCAACTGGGAAAGGATTTATTTCCTCTTTTTTCCTCTGGAAAAGTCTAAGTTACCTTGTTAGAGATTCTCATGAAAATAGTACTATGTAGCTATATGTACATACAATTCAGAAAATGTAGAAATATGTGTACGATATTTATTGTGAATATAATGGTGCATATATACACTGATCTATGTAGATATCTTATACAGTCAGTTACAGGTAGGTAGCCATGTTGGTCTTCTGTAGTTGAAACAAAATTAAAAAAAATCCTTCCAGCAGCACCTTAGAGACCAACTAAGTTTTTTTTATTGGTATGAGCTTTTGATGTGCATGCACACTTCCTCAGATATCTGAAGAATCTGAAGAAGTGTGCATGCACAAAAAAGCTCATACCAATAACAAACTTAGTTGGTCTCTAAGGTGCTACTGGAAGGATTTTTTTGTTTTGTTTTGTTTATACAGTCAGGATAGCATTCGTGCACATTTTGATAATCACCACTTAGCCTTACAATTTGATATGAAAAAGTGTCATAATTTTTACTCAGTCGTCCTCACATATCAGAAAAGGTAGGCTATTTCATTTACTCCAATATAGGGCAAGGATTCCCAGATAAAGCACCTCCCTGGGAAACACAAGAAACGTTGTAGGGCACCACGAGATAACAGCTAAAAGGGGCAACAGCCTCCTTATTCTGTAGTTCTGGCAGATGGTCCAAATGGTAAGCGATTCAAATAGAGAGATGGAAATCAGTGGATACTGTGGCTTAGTGCATTAGTGGCTGTGTGAGGAACATAGAGTGCAAGGGAGAACTAAGCTAAAATATTTTAGGGCAGGGGTGGTACCCACAGAAAACACTAATTAGTAGTCACATGCAAGTAAAAAACACCTATTGTGCCTCAAAAGGGTTTGACAATGTGGACCAGGCCAGTTGACAACTGACATGCTCTGCACTTTCACCTCTGAAGGCCTGCATCACGCCAGCTGACCGTCAGCCCAATCCACATTTCCAAAGAAGGCATCCCTCATCAGGTGGAAAGCTGCCCAGTACCTTATGAGAGCTGTGAAGATGCAGATTGGGCTTCCTGGCTTTCAACCCAGCCTATGATTTCACTTCTGAGCATGCCTAAACCATGCTTTTAAAGTTGTCCCCCCTCAGGTGGGAGGCTTCCCTTTGCTGGGCAGCCTCCTACATGATAAGGGAGAGCTATGAAGCTGCTGATTGGCTGCGTGTGAGACATCTGATTCAAGTCTTTGAAGGTGAAAGCAGATTCAGTTGGCCATCCCATTCCACACCTTCAAAGTTCAGGGGGTGAGATGCAACACGGTAAAAGGCTGGATCCAACTTCCATACCAATGTATCAAATACATTTTTGTATTTGCAGAAAAACCTGTATTTCGGTCCAGTTTTTTGGATCATATTTTGAGGGGAAACTGCAGATTTATTTTTAAGGTACTAAAAATAAATATTTTTAAGTGATTGTCATAGTACGGTATGTATCCTCAACATGACAGAAAGGCCTGACTAAAAATATATGATGTTTAAACAGAATTATAAAGTGTTACAAGTTGTTATTCCCACTAAACTAGAAGCAGAAAGGAACCCTTTAAAATTATTACCCCAACATTTGTTCATTAGAACACACATGCATTATGTAGACAAGAAGTATACTTATATTTTAATAGGCTGATACAAAAATGGTTTCTTAACACTTCCCTTGTTATACATGTTAATATAATAGCATAATTCAAATTACTTGACACACGTAAACAGCAATGGGAATTTAATTTCAGATATTTCAACCCTGAAATGACCACAAATGTTAAACCCCTATTAAAAAATGAAATATTTTTCAGTGACAACTATGTTTAAGAGCAAGAAAATAATAACTTTTATTTATCTCTCCAAACAGCTTTCTTTATCTAAACAAATGACTACAGTAAGATTAAGGAAACCATGTTTTGACTCTCGAATGTACCGAAGCATTCCAATTTCTTTTTGCACAATGACTTTTATGCAAATAAGCACAGCACAATCTCACAACCTCTTTTACTATCATACTGGGACAATGACAGTTCAATAATTGGAATGGCACATATCTGGGATATTTGATTTTAAATTGGAAACTTAGGAGAAGACTATTGAAATTTAAATTATGGAACTGTGTTAATTCTACACTGATCAAAGTATCATCATTGCATGCTAAACAAAATATAGCAAACAAATGTAGCTTGTGCTGTAGATGGATTTCTCTCTCCCCCTTTGTTATTTCTCTCTCCCCCTTTGTTATTTCTCTCTCCCCCTTTGTTATTTCATACCTGCTCTCCCAAATACAATTTTTAATTTTTAACACTGATGCTTTCATCCAGAACAAGAATAATGAGGAAAACACTAGCAATGTTCATTGGGGAAATAGTACTCTTGAAGTTACCTAAATCCCAGTTGTCTCATTCATAAACAAGGAGACACAAGCAATACATTCAGTATCTCTGGCTGATTTAAAATACGAATATGCAAACAGCATTAGAGAATCCAGACAGACTATTCTGCTTCACTGATGACAGATGCAGAGAAAGACCAGTATAATTAAGCTTTCTACTTTGGACCAGACTTGAGGTGGTAGATACTTCCCTTCCAAAAGCAGAAGAGTGCTAGCCGCCCAGCTGAAGAGCAGGTGCTATATGGTATTTACATTTCCTGCTGAGGATGCTCGCCAGCAGGCCCAACCAGCTGACCGTGAAAATTCTTGGCCCTAAGTGACCCAAGGACAGGCTATAAATCCATCCTATAAAATATAGTCAATGCTCCATTTGTTCTTCCAGCCTTTCTGAATGCAATGTTATATATTTGTGATAATTTAGTTTCACTGGGCTATTTTAAAGGCTGGTAGCAGTCATTTGTTGACAAAATAAAGGACCACAGTGAACTTTTTCTTTAAATAAACACATCGGAGTCAGCAACACCCAGGTGAATCTTGCTTTAGAATTCTTATGCAAAAAGTTATTCTGCATTTAATTTAAAAAGTGAACCAAAGTTATAAAATCAGATTCTAAAATGATGGAAAGTAAATACCCAATTAACGTCACTGAAAAGGGGTCCAGTTATAAAAAGATGGACTCCGCCAAGCACTGCCGTTATGCTAATAGTGTTCATTGCAATAGGTCCCCCCCCCCCCGGATCTCTGCATAAGTCTCAATGGAGAGAGTGTATCTGCAGTACATGGCATATAGACAGGTAGTTCTCTAGTTTAAAGGTAGCATAGGAAATGAATTTAGCACACCCTAAACTACCACTTTACATATAAGTTGTACTTGATACAATGTACACAAAAGCATTTTCAAGGATCTTCCTTCAGGTACATGTTGTTATTTTGGTCTGTTTCCTGATGTATTTGTAGTACTGTGTACTACGTACACATGTTTTAAAATATACTCAGTGAGCACCTTAAGTCACTGAAATTCTTTTTGATGCACAGATTGCATATTCTTCTACACCATAGCAAAATTTGTACCGTAAGTTTGAGAATATGAGAATGCTAAGTTTCCCTACACATTATCCAACAGAGGCATTGACTGAGATGAGTAGGTGAAGAGGAGGAAATTTTCACTGATTCCCCTTCCTGTTTCAGCCACTACCTGTATGTCTTCCCTTCAGAACAGCACTGACAGTAGCAGAGGGGTTACATGAGGAAGTAGGAATCGGGGGAAATCACACACACACCCTTTCTCTTAGTGGATCATGTTATTTAATAAGAAAACTACTGCATTGGATTTTACCCTATATTTCCAAAGGGCATACTGTATAGGACCCAAATTCTCTGAGCTGAAGAACTGTACTACATTCTGTAACAAAACCACATTATACTCACAAGTCAAAACAACAAATACAATTTTGTATTGGAACAATAGTGTTCATGGGTAAAGTGGGGGACTCATCTCACCCCATTTCCCCCATCACAAAGTTCCATTCCCCCCCTTACGGTTTCCCTAAATATTCACTATTTACAAACAAAATGCTGCTCAAAAACTATTAAAAAGCTATATATGACATTTGGCTGAAATTTGAAGTTGTCCTCAGGGAATATGTGGACAGAATTCATTTTGCTTTTGTGCAAGTGGATAATGCCACATGGAAGTCATAGTTTTGCAGTACAAATAAGGTTGTCAGGAAACCCCCCTCCTGGGAGGCTGGGAGAGTCGCGGGAGCGTTTGCAGTATAGGGAACCCCCCCCCCCCAAGTTATTTACCAGCTCGTCCTCCCCCTCCTCAGCCGGAAGCGGCCATTCCTTCAGTGCGGAGGGGCAGTCAGAGGCAGGAAGGCGGTGCAGGGGCTCTGAGAGGATCACAGAGCCTCAGCGCTGAGGGGAAAGCGGGGAACTGGGTCAGGCTCCGAGGGCGCAGGCCGGAAGGACGCGGAAGGGGGAGGCGGGGGTTCAGAATCCCGCGCCTCTTTTGCTGGACAAAGAACAGGAAGGGGTCATTCCTGGACTCTGCAGAGGGATGAGATGGACGCTTGATCTTTTGCTCCACTGTATATAGCTGTGCACAATAAAGAACTTAGTTTTTAGAAGTTCTGCGTCTGGCGCTTTACTCATGAGCAACCACTGAATGTCCTTACAAAGGTCTTTCACAACTATTTGCATTTTTGTACTACTTGGTTGAGTAAGAGCAGCTCCTTACATTTGAACTGCCAGGAACTACATTTAGCTTACAAACCACAGTTTGGTCACCTCAGCTATAAACACAAAGTGCATACTTACATATACATAAGGAGCAGTTTTGATTATAGTTTTAAATGCTGGTGTTCCAATCGTATGCAAATGGGAAGCACGCATTTTCCAAATACAATTCTGACTGAAATTCTTTTTAAGGATTCAGAGTAAAACAGTCTGCTTAGCCATGAATATAGCTTTGTTTGAGCAATAGACATAAATATATTCTGTTGTGGAATCCATATGGAAAGATCATCAACACTTTTTGCTTTGGGTCTTCTGCCAAAATACCATATCCCACATGTTTTCTACTATAAAACATAAAAGAAAAGGTGTTGCTCTGGTCAAATAAAAAATAATGTTTACTAGCGTACATCTAATGTTAAAGCTGCCCAAATCCTGCCAAAGACATTAAAACACCATCTGTAAAACAGATTTTCATTAAATTGATCAGTTTAAAACTAAGCAGTTAGGCAGATGATGCTTTTGAGCTAACCTTTAACCTTCTTAAACTGGAAATAGGTCATCCAACTTTCCTGTTGTTTGAGAATGAGAGGTGAAGTGATCTACTCAAATTGAGCTGACAATCATAACACAAATAGTGTATGAATCAATAGTTTGTCAATAAAGCAAAAAAGAAAAGTATATTTTATACATTTAACCTCACCTAACTGCTGCTGTCAGGTGTTCTTAACATTTTAAATGACTATGTAAGAGGAAAGAGGAAATAAATACTCAATAAAACTTATACTTGCCATTAAACCACAAATAACTGAAGCAGTCAAATTTTATTATTTGTTCTCATAATTGCAAAATAATTTTGCTAGCACCCAAATATGTATATCACCCTAAACCTCAATGTATTAAGTTGAAGTAAGCCTCACTGATTGCTATGCAAACCTACTTCCAATTAAGTGTTCTTAGGATTGTACCGGTAAGTTAATTGTTCTCATAAAGCAGCATTGCTTTGTCACATTAGGCAACTAATTACACAAATTGCTTCATGAATTCGGTGGGCAGGGGCTGCGGTTTTAATACATTAGTAGCTTTCACATCTTACAAGAGGGCTTATACACAAACAACCAATTTTAGTACTGCTGTTGTGATGCATGCAACATCTTTTTCCAAAGCACTGAAGTTATTAACATTGCAGTTGTTGCAAGGAGTCCAGACATTTTGCCTCAAGAAGGCATTTATGTTGCATTGTCCTGTCATTAAAGTCACAGTGGATGATATCCAACTAAAACAGACTCAGAATAAACCCATTAAAATTAATGCACTTCAGTACATTGATTTCAATGGGTCTGCTCAGAGTATGACTAACAGCGATACCATCCAATATTTTGTGAATGAAAAAAAATGGGATTCCCCCTAAGCTTTTCTGCTGTGGTCATTAATGCTTTCTGGGCTACAGCATCATGGGTACTGGCTAGATTTCAACCCAGGGATACTTCATGTGCATTCAAAACATTCTGAGGAAGCCAAAAAGTACACAGCCACCTGGCTATTTCTCCTTTCCTCCATTTTTCTCTTTGTTCACTGAACTGGCCCAGTTAGTTGAAGAGAAAACTGGAGCCTACTTTTTACAGCTGCCAGAAAAGGAGAGTGAATGAAGGCATTAATGAAGAAATGGGGTGGGAAATGGGATCCTCCTAAATTGAGGGTCGTGGTTGTGCTCAGGCCCCTTAAGCCAGGCCTGTGCCATTTGGTATACTTGTCAATTATTTTTATTGAACCTTAGAGGGTGAACACTTCCCTCCTCCTTACCAGTTAAGTGTAAGCCAAGCTCCTTTCAACAAAGGGGAATAGCATCTTTCTCCAAACCTACTCCAGGCATTGCTCTCACACCCTTTCATAGAATCATAGAATCATAGAGTTGGAAGAGACCACAAGGGCAATCCAGTCCAACCCCCTGCCAAGCAGGAAACACCATCAAAGCATTCCTGACAGATGGCTGTCAAGCCTCTGCTTAAAGACCTCCAAAGAAGGAGACTCCACCACACTCCTTGGTAGCAAATTCCACTGCCGAACAGCTCTCACTGTCAGGAAGTTCTTCCTAATGTTTAGGTGGAATCTTCTTTAATGGACTATTCTCCAAGTGTGGATCCCTATGTAGCCAAAACAGCACCATCCATGGACAAGAGGGAAATATTTGTAGTGTTGGGGGAATCTCAAGATTTGCAAAAGTACAAAATAACTTTGAGGCGTGAAACCCCCAATTGGGGACGGGACAGGGACTGCCAATCCCAATGAAGACTGGCCATGTTCGGTTGGCAAAGAATGCTGGCTGACATTTGGAGATAAAACAGAAAATGGGGAGGAAGGAAATGAGATAAAACAGTGAAATGGGCATAGCTAGCTGACTGGAACTCTCAACAGGTACAAATCATACTGCAGCTTTTTGTTGCAGGCCCACCTTGTTCTATTTTCTCTGTCTTCTCCAAAGTACTGGTATTGTAATCAGATCTTATGAGAGGGTTGCATAGCAGGAAAATAACCATATTGTGGGATTCTATAGTTTCTTAAAGCTACAAAATGGTGGACTTAGAATTGCTGCAAGAGCATGTGCTTTACAGAGATCACTGTCTTTTCCTAGGCTTCTAAACAGGATAAAGTAAATGGAAACACCTTACTCAACTATGTAAATACTATCTGTGCTGTTGATATCCAAATGATAGATACATACAAGGGAAGGGGGGGTCTACACTTTACAGGAGGAGGAAAAACATTTGCATGGAAAATAAGCTGAGCCCCTGCCCCCAGCCTGTACTGTACACTACTGCTTTACACAATTCTTCCTGCCCTCCCCCCCGACCCAGCTCCAATACTAAAAGTGAGATAAGCTGGAGGAAAACAGCTTAAAGCAACAGCGAACATAATATATTTGGAGTTTGTTTTGGAGATTTGTAAAGGCCAGAGGTCTATAAAGCTCTGCTTTAGTGGGCAAGTGTCTAGAATGTTTTGATCAATTCATGTTCCATACAGTGATTTTTTTTCTGTGCAAAATTCAAAGTGGTAGTAGATAACACTTTCAGCAATCTGCCAGCAAGGAGATGAATTTAATCGTGGATGAATCAGGTTAAGCATGTGAAGGTCAGCTTAGGCTAATATGCTAAGGTCTGAAAGGGAAATGCTGAAAGCCAAGTATGGTCAGAAGAGTTTCCTATAAAGTGGGGAGGGCAGCTTGTTCTGTATCTGGTTCACAACCACCAGCACAATTTGCTCATCTTGAAAGGTTTTTCCTCAGCTTCCTTGCTCGGGGTTGTTGTCAACCAACTCCTACTTACAGCAGACCCAGTGAAATCAATGGGCATGACTACCTAGGTTATTGATTTCAATAGGTCTAGTCTGATTAGCAGTTAATTGTGTACAACCCTCTGCCTTTAAATACTAATTCATTCCTTTTAGGTACTAAGGAAGATAAGTGAATGCATTTGAGTTTGGTTATCAGTGTCCTGTATGAACAGACTTTCATTTGGTATCCAAACACAGAAGTAGATAGATACATCTACATTCTATAGTATTTACATCCCCTTCATTTGCTGTCTGCAGGATACAAATGGAGTATATTATTTTCAGCTACATGTCTGCCATTTGTTTCAACAAAGCGGTTTATACACAACCAACTTTAGAACATTAATTAGCTTAATAATTATTTGCCTACAGAACTGCTGATTTATTTATTTATTTATTTATACGTGTGCAAATTTTACAACAGTATTTTAGAAAAAAAATCATACTTATTACTCATAATAAAGTTAAAGGCAAGCTCTAGCCTATGTATGTTACACTTACCACATGGACTTTCTCACTATATTTAAAATACACTGACAAATTGTAACATCCTTGTGGGAAAAAACCCTCAAACAAAATAGTGCTTGATATCTGAAAGCCATAAATAAATAAATGTACAACACTTTATACATAAACCAAGCCCAACAGGACATCCAGAAAACAAAATAAAATAAAATCCAGTAATTGGGGCTTGGAAAAAGTCATGGCATGATCAGTAATAAATGATATTTCCCACTCCCACACGTAGTATAGTTTTTCCCCAGGCCAGAAAAAAGTGTATTTGCCATTACGCTAATATTTATCTGCACCACACCCTTTCATGTTTGCAAAAAATGATTATTGACTAATCAAAAACAAAGGTAGGCAAAGGGATAGCAAGAGTTTGCTTCTGAATACTCATAGTAATATTGTGGTACAAGTGTGTGTTTTTACTATAAGAATTGAGGTGGCACATTTTGGGTTGGGATCATTTAAACATCCTCAATGCTAGGAGCCATTTACTTTCCTATACAAGATATGCAAGTATCACATAAAATACACAAAAGAATTCAAAGTTAACAAACAGTTAGCTAACAAAGGCTATTATATAATTTAGAACAGAAACTCATTTAGCCATTTGCAACACGAGAAATATAAATTTAAGTTTAAGACGTTAGGCTGCATCCAGTGCCCATTAACTTGGGACTCAACTCCATCTAACTCAATGGGACTTGCAGCTGAGTAAACATACACATAGGACTGTGCTGACAGTGATATATACCCGGTATATAAAGGTTCAAATAAAGGGAAAGCTAAATGAGCTATAAGGTATAACACTTTCCAGGTGCAGCACTTCTAGCTCAGTAGTCTGATTTTTGTTGCTTTATTAAGAATATGTTCAATAAGCCTCTAATTTGCACATCACTCAAAAACACCGCTCTGCTAACATTTCAAGAGTTAACTGTCGCTTCCTATTTTAAGCCAACTTAAATTGCTGGTGGCTGCTTACCTTGTAAAGTTTCAGGGCTGCCTCGTGTCTGTGATTGGTGGTATGTAAGCGCAATTTATCCACACTGTTGGTGTAGTAGTCACAGGCATTACATTTTAGGTGAACTGGGTTGCCAATGGCAATGCACTTCAGCCTCCACTCGTTAGTTTTGCCTCCTTCTTTAATGTGAGCCACCAGTTGATATTTTTGCATGTGTTTGTCAGTCTTGCAGTGAAGCTGGAAGTTGGCTTTGAGCTGCGTGTTGTAGTTACAGAGCTTGCATTGGTAGATGTCTCCAATTACAGCCCTCCACTCCTCTTCAGGGAGAGAACGTTCACTGCTCACATGCACACTTAGGGCCTCCAGGCTGTCAGAGGTGAATTTGTTGCAAACAGCACACTGGAATAGCTTCAGCGCTGGGTCACTGATATAAGGTGACAGCTCTCCTGCAGTAAGGAGGGACAGGTCATCACCCATTAGCTGACCACTGGCAAGCCGGATTTCAGGTGGCAGCTCATTATTTACTACAGAGGAAAAAATTAAAAGGGAAAGTAGAGACCAGAAAGTATAGAGCACATATACACATATACACACACACAAAGGAATCTATAAAATAAAGCCTTGACAAGGGGCTTGCTTTCTCTAGAGCTTAAACTATAAAAAGCTGTAATAGGATTGAATCAGGATCAATTACAATCATCCCTTTCAACTTCTAAATTCCCTCATCAGATAGCTTTAATTACTCCTACTGGGCATGATGTCATCCTGGAATTTTTATTTTCAAAGACATGAGAGTTGATCAATAAAATAACAAAACAGCTAAGCTTTTGCAATTTAAAAGCCTAGATTAACCCTACTAAACTAATTTTAGTTTCATTATATCCTTTAAAAGCTGCTAATTGTAGTTCTCAGATATATATCACATATATGCATATATGAAAAACAGGGCTGCGATGATTCAGAAAGTAACTTCCATTTCACGACTTTCAAATAATATAATACATCAGGCATCCCCAAACTTTGCCCCCCCCAGATGTTTTGGACTACAATTCCCATCATCCTTGACCACTGGTCCTGTTAGCAAGGGATCATGGGAGTTGTAGGCCAAAACATCTGGAGGGCTGCAGTTTGGGAGTGCCTGTAATACATCCTATTGATACAAAAGCTGTAATTGGACAACAGTTCTTATGTTTTGCCTCCTGTTTTAGGCCACCTTAAATTGTTGCTGAGCGCAGGCATAGTATAAGTGACAGAGAATGATAATGAACTTAGTGGCCTGCCTAAGATCACCTTTTCTCAGTCTCAGTTCTCTGTCTGAAATATGGGATTAATACTGGCCTGCCTGAAAGGGTTGTTCTAAGACAGAGTAGCTAATGTGGTACCCTCCAGATGTTGTGTAGTCTAGCTCCCATCAGCCCTACCCATCATGGTCAAAAGTCAGGGATGTTGGCAGCTGAAGCCCACAAATTCTGGTTGGCACCATGTTGGCTACCCCTACTCTATTATTAAGAGACAGAATGCAATACACCTTTTCATTGATAAAAAAATGCTATATGAATGCTACTTTTATTATTAGATTAATTTCTTATATGTTTAATAACTAGCCATTTATCATTCATATCAATATAGCTGAGCTTTATCAGATTCCTAATGCTTCGTAGTCACAAGTAAACCTCTGATTCATACATTAGCTAACCAGAGGGATTATTATCAAGTGAAAATCCATACTTCTCTACAAAAACTTTTACTTGTAATGTTGATGACAACAACAGGATAATGTCACAGAAAAACATATTTCCTTTTTTAAAAAAGCAGATTGTTTTCTTCATGAACTTGACAGCACATAGAAAATTATTGTTTCAGGTCTCACATAGCAAAGAACAATGAGAAAATCTAACTGTAAACAGACAAGGATTTGGGCAAAGGAGGTTAAAGAGCAAGTGAAGTACTTGGATTTCCTTTTAACTGACTTTCAATTTTACAACATCCCACAAGTTGAAGAGAATTTGCTGTTTTAAGCTTAGCAAAACAGACCATTCAAGAAAATAATTACATTAACATTTAGAAGCAGTAACTAAAACACTGGTGGTAATAATAATAATAATAATAATAAAATGAATAGATACTGACCAAGTCCTGGTGCCAAAGCTGCTGCTGTTGCTGGATCAAGCTGGAATGGATTGATCAGCATCTGGGGGTCTGCTGGATTCTCCAGTTTCATTCCAGTCAGGCCTATGTTCTGGGCTAGGTAGTACTGATAAAGTTCTGCCTCAGCTGGTGCAAGGCCTAAGTGCAGGTTGTGCTGAATCTGCTTCATGTTCTGCTGCAAAAGCATCATATTATGCATGTGCTTCTCACTAGTCATGTGAATACGAAGGTTTCTAGCCACATTGGTTTCATAATCACAAACCTCACAACGCCAGGTGGGTTTTTGTTTTGGTTTAGATGGAGATGGTGTTCCACAGCTAC